>NW_021703779.1:61469571-61517507 GCF_005190385.1 Monodon monoceros | reverse complement strand
AATACAAAAGATCATGAGAGATTACTACAAGCAACTCTATGCTAATATAATGGACAACCTGGAAGAAAGGGACAAATTCTTAGGAATGCACAACCTGCCATGACTGAAACAGGAAGAAATAGAAAATATGAACAGACCAATCACAAGTACAGAAATTGAAACTATGATTACAAATCTTCCAACAAACAAAAGCCCAGGATCAGATGGCTTCACAGGCGAATTCTATCAAACATTTAGAGAAGAGCTAACACCTATCTTTCTCAAACACTTCCAAAATATAGCAGAGGGTGGAACACTCCCCAACTCATTCTACGAGGCCACCATCACCCTGATACCAAAACCAGACAAGGATGTCACAATGAAAGAAAACTACAGGCCAATATCGCTAATGAACGTAGATGCAAAAATCCTCAACAAAATACTAGAAAACAGAATGCAACAGCACATTAAACGGATTATACACCATGATGAACTGGGGTTTATCCCAGGAATGCAAGGATTCTTCAATATATGCAAATCAAACAATGTGATACACCACATTAACAAACTGAAGGAGAAAAACCGTGTGATCATCTCAATAGATGCAGTGAAAGCTTTTGACAAAATTCAACACCAATTTATGATAAAAACCCTGCAGAAAGTAGGCATAGAGGGAACATTCCTCAACATAATAAAGGCCATATATGACAAACCCACAGCCAACATCATTCTCAATGGTGTAAAACTGAAAGCAATTCCACTAAAATCAGGAATAAGACAAGGTTGCCCACTCTCAACACTCTTATTCAACATAGTTTTGGAAGTTTTAGCCACAGCAATCAGAGAATGAAAGGAAATAAAAGGAATACAAATCGGAAAATAGGAAGTAAAGCTGTCACTGTTTGCAGATGACATGATACTATACATAGAGAATCCTACAGATGCTACCTGAAAACTACTAGAGCTAATCAATGAATTTGGTAAAGTAGCAGGATACAAAATTAATGCACAGAAATCTCTGGCATTCGTATACACTAATGATGAAAAACCTGAAAGTGAAATTAAGAAAACACTCCCATTTACCACTGCAACAAAATGAATAAAATATCTAGGAATAAACCTACCTAAGGAGACAAAAGACCTGTAATCAGAAAATTATAAGACACTGATGAAAGAAATTAAAGATGATACAAATAGATGGAGAGATATACCATGTTCTTGGATTGGAAGAATCAACATTGTGAAAATGACTCTACATTGCTTTTTTTTTTAGCATGTTGTTTAGTCTACATATGTTTGTGTTTTACCCATTTTCCTTCCTGTTATTTATTAATAGTTTAATACCATTGTGACGAAAAATATACATTCTTCCTTTTTTTCTTTTTGTTTTATTTATTTATTTTTAATATCTTTATTGAAGTATAACTGCTTTACAATGGTGTGTTAGTTTCTTGTTTATAAAAAAGTGAATCAGTTATACATATAAATATGTTCCCAAATCTCTTCCCTCTTGTGTCTCCCTCCCTGCCACACACCCTATACCACCCCTCTAGGTAGTCACAAAGCACTGAGATTATCTCCTTGTGCTATGTGGCTGCTTCCCACGAGATATCTATTTTATGTTTGGTAGTGTATATATGTCCATGCAACTCTCTCACTTAGTCACAGCTTACCCTTCCCCTCCCCATATCCTCAAGTCCATTCTCTAGTAGGTCTGTTTCTTTATTCCTGTCTTATCCCTAGGTTCTTCAAGACCATTTTTTTTTTTGATTCCACATATATGTGTTAGCATATGGTATTTGTTTTTCTCTTTCTGACTTACTTCAGTCTGCATGACAGACTCTAGGCCCATGCACCTCACTACAAATAACTCAATTTCGGTTTTTTTGTGCTGAGTAATATTCCATGGTATATATGTGCCACAACTTCTTTATCCATTCATCCGATGATGGACACTTAAGTTGCTTCCATCTCCTGGCTATTGTAAATGGAGCTGCAATGAACATTTTGGTACATGACTCTTTTTGAATTATGGTTTTCTCAGGGTATATGCCCAGTATTGGGATTGCTGGGTCGTATGGTAGTTCAATTTGTAGTTTTTAAGGAAACTCCATACTGGTCTTAATAGTGGCTGTATCACTTTACATTCCCATCAGCAGTGCAAGAGTGTTCCCTTTTCTCAACACCCTCTCCAGCATTTATTGTTTCTAGATTTTTTGATGATGGCCATTCTGACTGGTGTGAGATGATATCTCATTGTAGATTTGATTTGCATTTCTCTAATGATTAATGATGTTGAGCATTCTTTCATGTGTTTGTTGGCAATCTGTATGTCTTCTTTGCAGAAATGTCTATTTAGGTCTTCTGCCCCTTTTTGGATTGGGTTGTTTGTTATTTTGTTATCGAGCAGCATGAGCTGCTTGTAAATTTTGGAGATTAATCCTTTGTCAGTTGCTTCATTTGCAAATATTTTCTCCCATTCTGAGGGCTGTCTTTTGGTCCTGTTTATGGTTTCCTTTGCTGTGCAAAAGCTTTGAAATTTCATTAGGTCACATTTGTTTATTTTTGTTTTTATTTGCATTTCCCTAGGAGTAGGTCAAAAAGGATCTTGCCGTGATATATATCATAGAGTGATATGCCTATGTTTTCCTCTAAGAGTTTGATAGTTTCTGGCCTTACATTAGGTCTTTAATCCGTTTTGATCTTATTTTTGTGTATGGTGTTAGGGAGTGTTCTAATCTCATACTATTACATTTACCTGTCCAGTTTTCCCAGCACCAATTATTGAAGAGGCTGTCCTTTCTCCACTGTATATTCTTGCCTCCTTTATCAAAGATATGGTGACCAAGTGTGTGTGGGTTTATCTTTAGGTTTTCTATCCTGTTCCATTGATTTATATTTCTGTTTTTGTGCCAGTACCATACTGTTTTGATGACTGTAGCTTTGTAGTATAGTCTGAAGTCAGGAAGCCTGATTCCTCCAGCTCCATTTTTCATTCTCAAGATTGCTTTGGCTATTCGGGTTCTTTTGTGTTTCAGTACAAATTGTGAAATATTTTGTTCCAATTCTGAGAAAAATGCCAGTGGTAGTTTGATAGGGATTGCATTGAATCTGTAGATTGCTTTGGGTAGTAGAGTCATTTTCACAATGTTGATTCTTCCAATCCAAGAACATGGTATATTTCTGCATCTATTTGTATCATCTTTAATTTCTTTCATCAGTGTCTTATAATTTTCTACATACAGGTCATTTTTCTACTTAGGTAGGTTTCTTCCTAGATTTTTTATTTTTGTTGTCATGGTAAATGGGAGTATTTTCTTAATTTCACTTTCAGATTTTTAATCATTAGTGTATAGGAATGGCAGAGATTTCTGTGAATTAATTTTCTATCCTGCTACATTACCAAATTCATTGATTAGCTCTAATAGTTTTTTGGTAACATCTTTGGGATTCTCTATGTACAGTATCATATCATCTGCAAACAGTGACAGCTTTACCTCTTCTTTTCAAATTTGGATTCCGTCTATTTCCTTTTCTTCTCTGATTGCTGTGGTGAAAAGTTCGAAAAATATGTTGAGTAATAGTGGTGAGAGTGGGCAACCTTGTGTTGTTCCTGATCTTAGTAGAAATGGTTTCAGTTTTTCACCATTGAGGATGATGTTGGCTGTGGGTTTGTCATATATGACGTTTATTATGTTGAGGAAAGTTCCCTCTATGTCTACTTTATTCAGGGTTTTTATCATAAATTGCTCTTGTATTTTGTCAAAAGTTTTCTCTGCATCCATTGAGATGATCATATGGTTTTTCTCCTTCAATTTGTTAATATGGTGTATGACGTTGTTTGATTTGCATATATTGAAGAATCCTTGCATTCCTGGAATAAACCCCACTTGATCATGGTGTCTGATCCTTTTAATGTGCTGTTGGATTCTGTTTGCTAGTATTTTGTTGAGGATATTTGCATCTATTTTCATCAGTGATATTGGCCTGTACTTTTCTTTCTTTGTGGCATCTTTGTCTGGTTTTCGTATCAGGGTGATGGAGGCCTCGTAGAATGAGTTTGGGAGTGTCCCACCCTCTGCTATATTTTGGAAGAGTTTGAGAAGGATAGGTGTTAGCTCTTCTCTAAATGTTGGATAGAATTCGCCTTTGAAGCCATGTGGTCCTGGGCTATTGTTTGTTGGAAGATTTTTAATCACAGTTCCAATTTCAGTGCTTGTGATTGGTCTGTTCATATTTTCTATTTCTTCCTAGTTCAGTCTTGGCAGGTTGTGCATTCTAAGTATTTGTCCCTTTCTTCCATTTTTTCCATTTTATTGGCATAGAGTTGCTTGTAGTAATCTCTCATGATCTTTTGTATTTCTGCAGTGTCAGTTGTTACTTCTCCTTTTTCATTTCTAATTCTAATGATTTGAGTCTTCTGCCTTTTTTTCTTGATGAGTCTGGCTAATGGTTTATCTTTTTTTTTTTTTACCTTCTCAAAGAACCAACTTTTAGTTTTATTGATCTTTCCTATCTTTTCCTTCATTTCTTTTTCATTTATTTCTGATCTGATTCTTATAATTTCTTTCCCTCAGCTAATGTTGGGGTGTTTTTGTTCTTCTTTCTCTAATTCCCTTAGGTGCAAGGTCAGGTAATTTACTTGAGATGTTTCCTGTTTCTTAAGGTAGGATTGTATTGCTATAACCTTCCCTCTTAGAACTGCTTTTGCTGCATCCCATAGGTTTTGGGTTGTCGTGTCTCCATTGTCATTTGTTTCTAGGTATTTTTTTATTTCCTCTTTGATTTCTTCAGTGATCACTTCGTTATTAAGTAGTGTATTGCTTAGCCTCCATATGTTTTTATTTTTTAGCAGACCTTTTCCTGTAATTGATATCTAGTCTCATAGCACTGTGGTCGGAAAAGATACTTGATACAATTTCAATTTTCTTAAATTTACCAAGGCTTGATTTGTGACCCAAGATATGAGCTATCCTGGAGAATTTTCCATGAGCACTTGAGAAAAATGTGTATTCTGTTGTTTTTGGATGGAACGTCCTACAAATATCAATTAAGTCCATCTTGTTTAATATATTATTTAAAGCTTGTGTTTCCTTGTTTATTTTCATCTTGTATGATCTGTCCATTGTTGAAAGTGGGGTGTTAAAGTCCCCTGCTATGGATGTGTTACTGTCGATTTCACCCATTTTTTTTCTTTTCTGTGGTACGTGGCCGTCTCACTGTTGCAGCCTCTCCCCTAGTGGTGCACAGGCTCCGGATGCGCAGGCTGAGTGGCCATGGCTCATGGGCACAGCCGCTCCGTGGCATGTGGGTTCTTCCCGGATCGGTGTATGAACCTGTGTCCCGTGCTTTGGTAGGCGGACTCTCAACCACTGAGCCACCAGGGAAGCCCTCGATTTCCCCTTTTATGGCTGTTAGTATTTACCTTATGTATCGGGGTGCTCCTATGTTGGGTGCATATATATTTACAATTCTTATATCTTCTTCAGGGATTGATCCCTTGATCATTGTGTAGTGTCCTTCTTTGTCTCTTGTAATAGTCTTTATTTTAAAGTCTATTTTGTCTGATATGAGAATTGCTACTCCAGATTTCATTTGATGTCCATTTGCATGGAATATCTTTTTCCATCCCCTCAGTTTGAGTCTGTATGTGTCCCTAGGTCTTAAGTGGGTCTCTTATATACAGCATATATATGGGTCTTGTTTATGTATCCATTCAGCCAGTCTGTGTCTTTTGGTGGGAGCATTTCATCCATTTACATTTAAGGTAATTATCAATATGTATGTTCCTATTCCCATTTTCTTAATTGTTTCGGGTTTGTTATTGTAGGTCTTTTCCTTCTCTTGTGTTTCTTGCCTAGAGAAGTTCCTTTAGCATTTGTTGTAAAGCTGGTTTGGTTGTGCTGAACTCTCTCAGCTTTTGCTTGTCTGTAAAGATTTTAATTTCTCCATCAAATCTGAATGAGATCCTTGCTCAGTAGAGTAATGTTGGTTGTATAATTTTCTCCTTCATGACTTTAAATACATCCTGCCAGTCCCTTCTGGCTTGCAGAGTTCCTGCTGAAAGATAAGCTGTTAACCTTATGGGGATTCCCTTGTGTGTTATTTGTTGTTTTTCCCTTGCTGCTTTTAATATGCTTTCTTTGTATTTAATTTTTGGTAGTTTGATTAATATGTGTCTTTGCATGTTTCTCCTTGGATTTATCCTGTATGGGACTCTTTCTGCTTCCTGGACTTGATTAACTATTTCCTTCCCCACATTAGGGAAGTTTTCTACTATAATCTCTTCTTCTGGGACCCCTATAATTCGAATGTTGGTGCATTTAACGTTGTCCCAGATGTCTCTGGGACTGTCCTCAGTTCTTTTCATTTTTTTCTTCATTCTACTCTGCAGTAATTATTTCCAGTATTTTATTTTCCAGGTCGCTTATTCGTTCTTCTGCCTCAGTTATTCTGCTATTGATCCCTTCTAGATTATTTTTAATTTCATTTATTATTTTGTTCATCATTTCTTTTTTCATCTTTAGTTCTTCTAGGTCCTTGTTAATGTTTGTTGCATTTTCTCTATTCTATTTCCAAGATTTTGGATCATCTTTACTATCATTATTCTGAATTCTTTTTCAGGTAGACTGCCTATTTCCTCTTCATTTGTTAAGTCTGGTGGGTTTTTACCTTGCTCTTTCATCTGCTTTGTGTTTTTCTGTTTTCTCATTTTGCTTATCTTACTGTGTTTGTGGTCTCCTTTCTGCAGGCTCCAGGTTCGTGGTTCCCGTTGTTTTTGGTGTCTGTCTCCAGTGGCTAAATTTGGTTCAGTGGTTTGTTTATGCTTCCTGGTGGAGGGGACTAGTGCCTATGTTCTGTTGGATGAGGCTGTATCTTGCTTTCTGGTGGGCAGGTCCACATCTGGTGGTGTGTTTTGGGGTGTCTGTGGCCTGATTATGATTTTAGGCAGCCTCTATGCTGATGGGTGGGGTTGTGTTCCTGTCTTGCTAATTTTTTGGCATAGGGTGTCCAGCACTGTAACTTGCTGGTCGTTGAGTGAAGCTGGGTGCTTGTGTTGAGATGGAGATCTCTGGGAGGTTTTCGCTGTTTGATATTACATGGAGCTGGGAGGTCTCTTGTGGACCAGTGTCCTGAAGTTGGCTCTCCCACCTCAGAGGCACAGCACTGCCTCCTGGCAGGAGCTCCAAGAGCCCTTCATCCACACGTCTCAGAATAAAAGGGAGAAAAAGTATAAAGAAAGAAAGAGGTATAAAGTATAAAGAAAGGTATAAAGTATAAAGAAAGAAAGAAAAAAAGCATTATTAAGAAGAAAATTTTTTTGAAAATAAAAAATATGGATAGACAGAACCCTAGGACAAATGGTGAAAGCAAAGCTATACAGACAAAATCTCACTCAAGAGCATACACACTCACAAAAGGAGGAAAAAGAGAAAAAATAATATATCTTGCTGTCAAAGTCCACCTCCTCAGTTTGGGATGATACATTGCCTATTCATGTATTCTACAGATGCAGGGTGCAAGTTGATTGTGGATCTTTAATCCGCTGCTTCTGAGGATACTGGGAGAGATTTCCATTTCTCTTCTTCGTTCGCACAGCTCCTGGGTTCAGCTTTGGATTTGGTCCCACCTCTGTGTGTAGGTCCCCTGAGGGCATCTCTTCTTCGCTCAGACAGGAAGGGGTTAAAGAAGCAGCTGATTCGGCGGCTATGGCTCACTCTGGCCGGGGAGAGGGAAGGGTACGGGGTGAGCCTGCAGCGTCAGATGCGGGCGTGACTTTGCAGCAGCCTGAGGCAAGCCGTGCGTTCTCCCGGGAAAGTTGTCCCTGGATCGTGGGACCCTGGCAGTGGCGGACGGCACAGGCTCCTTGGAGGGGAGGTGTGGATAGTGACCTGTGCTTGAACACAGGCTTCTTGGTGGCTGCAGCAGCAGCCTTAGTGTCCCATGCCCGTCTCTGGGGTCTGCGCTGATAGCCACAGCTCGAGCCTGTCTCCTGAGCTCCTTTAAGCAGTGCTCTTAATCCCCTCTCCTCGTGCAGCAGGAAACAAAGAGGGAAGAATAGTTCTCTTGCCTCTTCGATAGGTCCAGACTTTTTCCCTGACTCCCTCCTGGCTAGCCATGGTGCACTAACCCCTTCAGGCTCTGTTCACGCTGCCAGTCCTCTCCCTGCAATTCGACCGAAGCCTGAGACTCAGCTCCCAGCCCCCGCCCGCCCCAGCGGGTGAGCAGACAAGCCTCTCGGGCTGGTGAGTGCTGGTTGGCACCGATCCTCTGTGCGGGAATCTTTCCACTTTGCCCTCCGCACCCCTGTGGCTGCACTCTCCTCTGCATCTCCAAAGCTCCCCTCCCTCTGCCACCCACAGTCTCCGCCCGTGAAGGGGCTTCCTAGTGTGTGGAAACCTTTCCTCCTTCACAGCTCCCTCCCACTGCTGCAGGTCCCGTCCCTATCCTTTTGTCTCTGTTTATTCTTTTTTTCTTTTGCCCTACCCAGGTTCGTGGGGAGTTTCTTGCCTTTTGGGAGGTCTGAGGTCTTCTGCCAGTGTTCAGTGGGTGTTCTATAGGAGCAGTTCCACGTGTAGATGTATTTCTGATGTATGTGTTTGGAGGAACGTGATCTCCACATCTTACTCTTCTGCCATCTTCATGCCCCCAAAGCCTTGATATACTTTCTATCCTCTTAAATTTGTTGAGAATTGTTTGGTGACCTAGCATGTGATGTATCAGTGAACATTCCATGTACACTTGAAAAGAATGTGTATTCTGCTGTTTTTGGATGGAATGTCCTGTAATACCTATTATGTCCCAGTGGTCTAATGTGTCATTTAAGGCTATGTTTTCCTTACTGATTTTCTGTCTGAATGATCTGCACATCATTGTAAGTGGGGTGTTACTGTCCTCTGCTATTCTTATATTATTGTAAACTTCTCCCTTTGTATCAGTTAATATTTGCTTTATATATTTAGGTACTCCTATATTAGCAGCATATATGTTTATAAATATTATATCTTCTTCTTGTAGTGACCCCTTTATCATTACATCATGCCTTTCTTTGCCTTCGTTATACACTTTGTTTTAAAGCTTGCTTTGTCTGATATGAATTTTGCTACGCCAACTTTCTTGTTATTTCAGTATGCATGGAATATCTTTTTCAATCCCCTCACTTTCAGACTGTTTGTTTCTTTGGCTCTGAAATGAATCTCTTGTAGGCAGCATATGGATGGGTTCTTTTTTTATTTTTTTGCCAATCAGTCACCCCATGTCTTTTGATTGGAGCATTTAGCCCATTGACATTTAAAGTGATTATTGATAGGTGTGTACTTATAACCATTTTGTTACTTGTTTCCTGTTTTTTTGGTAGTTCTTCCCTATTCCTTTCTTCTTCTATTAGTTTCTTCCCCTGTGGTTTGATGATTTTCTTTTGTGATATTCTTGTGATCATTTCCCTCCAGATTTTGTCTATCTATTGTAAGCTTTTGATTTGTGTTTACCATGGGGTTCATGTATGTTAAACTCTATATCTACTTGTTTTCCACTGGTGGTCATTAAGTTCAAACACATTCTAAAATCTCTATATTTTTTACTCTCCTCCCCCCACATTTTTATTATGTCATATTTTACATCTTCATGTGTACCCCTTAACTCTTTATTGCACTTATAGTTGATTTACAATTTTTGTATTTTAACCTTCATATTAACTTATTTAAGTGATTGAGCCACAGCATTTACTATATATTTGCCTTTCCCCCATCTATATTTTTCATTTCTTGTTGTAACCTTTTCTTTTCCAAAAGAAGATCAATTAATAATTCTTGTAAGGCCTGTTTAGTTACAATGAACTCTTTCAGTTTTTGCTTGTCTGAGAAGCTCTTTATCTCTCCTTCAATTCTGAATGATAACCTTGCTGAGTAGAGTATCCTAGATTTTAGGATTTTTCCTTTCAGCACTATAAATATATCAAGCCATTCCTTTCTTGCCTGCAAAGTTTCTGCTGAAAAAAATCAGCTGAAAGCTTTATGGGGGGTTCTTTTTATGTGTCTCTTTGTTTTTCTCTTCCTGTCTTTAAAATTCTCTTTTAATTTTAACTCTTGCCATTTTAAGCATGGTATGTCTTGGTGTGGGGCTCTTTTGGTTCATTTTGTTTGGGATACTCCATACTTCCTGTACCTGGATATCTGTTTCCTTCCTCATCATGTTCAGAACGTTTGCAGCCATAATTTGATCAAATGTATTTTCCACCCCTTTCCCTCTTCTCCTTCTGGGATCCCTATTTTGCAAATGTTAGTACACTTATGCTTTCCCATAGGTCCCTTATATAATTCTAATTTTAAAAAAATTATTTTTTTGATGTTCTTATGGGATGATTTACATTGTTCTATCTTCCAAATCACTTATGCAATCTTCATATCACCTAGTCTGCTGTTAGTTCCTTCTAGAGAATTTTTCATTTCAGTTTTTTTAATCTTTGACTGCTTCTTTTTTTATATCTTCCAGTACTTTGTTAAAATTTTCACTGTGGAGGAGCTTCAAGATGGTGGAAGAGTAAGACGCAGAGATCACCTTCCTCCCCACAAATACATCAAAAATACATCTACATGTGGAACAATTCCTAAAGAATACCTACTGAACGCTGGCAGAAGACCTTAGAACTCCCAAAAGGCAAGAAAGTCCCCACGTACCTGGGTAGGGCAGAAGAAAAAAGAAAAAACAGAGACAAAGAATAGGGACAGGAACTGCACCAGTGGGAGGGAGCTGTGAAGGAGGAAAGGTTTCCACACACTAGGAAGGCCCTCTGTGGATGGAGACTGTGGGTGGCGGGGGGGGGGGGGGGGGGGAGCTTCAGTGTCCCGGAGGAGAGCACAACAACAGGGTTGTGGAGGGTAAAGCAGACAGATTACCGCACAGAGGTTCGATGCCGACAAGCACTCACCAGCCAGAGAGACTTCTCTGCTCACCCGCTGGGATGGGTGGGGGCTGGGAGCTGAGGCTTGGGTTTCAGTCAGATCCCAGGGAGAGGACTGGGGTTGGCCGTGTGAATACAGCCTGAAGGGGGCTAGTGGGCGACAGCTAGCTGCGAGGGAGTCCAGGAACAATTCTGGAGCTTCCTAAGAGACAAGAGACTTTTTCTTGCTTCTTTGATTCCTGGTACGTAAGGAGAGGGGATTAAGAGTGCCGCTTAAAGGAGCTCCAGAGATGGGGGCGAGCCACGGCTATCAGCACAGACCCCAGAGATGGGCATGAGATGCTAAGGCTGCTGCTGCAGACACCAAGAAGGCTGTGTGCAAGCACAGGTCCCTATCCATACCCTGCCCCCGGGAGACTTTGGAGCCCACCACTGCCAGGGTCCCATGATCCAGGGACAACTTCCCTGGGAGAACACACGGCACACCTCAGGTTGGTGCAATGCCACGCCAGCCTCTGCCACCCCAGGATCAACCCGCATCTGTACCCCTCCCTCCCCCTGGGGGTGAGTGAGCCAGAGCCCACGAATCAGCTGCTCCTTTAACCCGGTCCTGTCTGAGCGAAGAACAGATGCCCTCAGGAGACCTACACGCAGAGGCAGGTTAAAATCCAAAGCTGAACCCTGGGAGCTGTGCAAACAAAGAATAGAAAGAGAAATTTCTCCCAGCAGCCTCAGGATCAGAGGATTAAATGTCCACAATCAACTTGATGTACACTGCATCTGTGGAATACCTGAAGAGACAATGAATCATCCCAAATTGGGGAGGTGGACTTTGGGAACAAGGATATGTATATATATATATATATATATATATATATATATATATGTTTTTTTTCCCCTTTTTCTCTTTTTGTGAGTGTGTATGAATATGCTTCTGTGTGTGATTTTGTCTGTATAACATAGCTATTACCATTTGTCCTAGGGTTTTTTCTGACCTTTATTTTAATTATTGAAAAATATTTTTTCTTAATAATTATTTTTTATTTTAATAACTTTATTTTTTTACTTTATTTTATTGTATTTTATCTTCTTCTTTCTTTCTTTCTTTCTTTTTTTTCTCCCTTTTATTCTGAGCCGTGTGGAGGACATGCTCTTCGTGCTGCAACCAGGCATCAGGGCTGTGCCACTAAGGTGGGAGAGCCAAGTTCAGGACACTGGTCCACAAGAGACCTCCAAGCTCCACATAATATCAAATGGTGAAAATCTCGCAGAGATCTCCATCTCAATGCCAAGACCCAGCTCAACTCAACGACCAGCAAGCTACAGTGCAGGACACCCTATGGCAAATAACTAGCAAGATAGGAATACAACCCCACCCATTAGCAGAGAGGCTGCCTAAAGTAATAATAAGGCCACAGACACCCCAAAACACACCACCAGACGTGGACCTGCCCACCAGAAACACAAGATCCAGCCTCATCCACCGGAACACAGGTACTAGTACCTTCCACCAGGAAGCCTGCTCAGCCCAATGAACCAAACTGAGCCACTGGGGATAGACACCAAAAACAACAGAAACTACAAACCTGCAGCCTACAAAAAGGAGACCCCAAACACAGGAAGTTAAGCAAAATGAGAAGACAGAGAAACACACAGCAGATGAAGGAGCATGGCAATAACACACCAGACCTAACAAGAGGAAATAGGCAGTCCACCTGAAAAACAACTCAGAATAATGATAGAAAAGAAGATCCAAAATCTTGGAAATATAATGGAAAAAATACAAGAAATATTTAACTAGGAGTTAGAAGAACTAAAGAGCAAACAAACAGAGATGAACAACACAATAAGTGAAATTAAAAATTATCTAGAAGACATCAATAGCAGAATAACAGAGGCAGAAGAATGAATAAGTGACCTGGAAGATAAAATAGTGGGAATAACTACTGCAGAGCATAATAAAGAAAAAAGAATGAAAAGAATTGAGGACAGTCTCAGAGACCACTGGGACAATATTAAATGCACCAACATTCGAATTATAGGGGTCTCAGAAGAAGAAGAGAAAAGGAAAGGGCCTGAGAAAATATTTGAACAGATTTTACATGAAAACTTCCCTAATATGGCAAAGGAAATAGTTAATCAAGTCCAGGAAGCACAAGGAGTCCCATACAGGATAAATTCAAGGAGAAACATGCCAAAACACATATTAATCAAATTATCAAAAATTAAATATAAAGAACAAATATTAAAAACAGCAAGCAAAAAACAGCAGGTAACACATAAGGGAATCCCCATAAGGTTAACAGCTGATCTTCCGGCAGAAACTCTTCAAGCCAGAAGGGAGTGGCAGGACATATTTAAAGTGATGAAAGAGAAAACCCTACAACCAAGATTACCTTACCCAGCAAGGACCTCATTCAGATTTGACGAGAAATTAAAAGGTTTACAGACAAGCAAAAGCTAAGAAATTCAGCCCACCAAACCAGTTTTACAACAAATGCTAAAGGAACTTCTCTAGGCAGGAAACACAAGAGAAGGAAAAGACGTACAATAATAAACCAAAAACAATTAAGAAAGTGATAATAGGAACATACATATAGATAAATACCTTACATGGAAATGGATTAAATTCTCCAACCAAAAGACATAGACTGGCTGAATGGATACAAAAACAAGACCCGTATATATGCTGTCTACAAGAGACGTACTTCAGACCTAGGAACACATACAGACTCAAATTGAGGAGATGGAAAAAGATATCCCATGCAAATGGAAATCAAAAGAAAGGTAGAGCAGCAATTCTCATATCAGAAAAAATAGACTTTAAAACAAAGACTATTACAAGAGACAAAGAAAGACATTACATAATGATCAAGGGATTGATCCAGGAAGCAGACATAACAATTGTAAATATTTATGCACCCAACCTAGGAGCACCTCAATACATAAGGCAAATACTAACAGGCATAAAAGGGGAAATCGACAGTAACACATTCATTGTAGGGGACTTTAACACCCCACTTTCACCAGTGGACAGATCATCCAAAATGAAAATAAATAAGGAAACACAAGCTTTAAATGATACATTAAACAAGATGTACTTCATTGATATTTATAGGACATTCCATCTAAAAACAACAGAATACACATTCTTTTCAAGTGCTCATGGAACATTCTCCAGGATAGCTCATATCTTGGGTCAAAAATCAGGCCTTGGTAAATTTAACAAAATTGAAATCGTATCAAATATCTTTTTTGACCACAGTGCTATGAGACTAGATGTCAATTACAGGAAAAAATCTGAAAGAAATACAGACACATGGAGCCTAAAATACACAGTACTTAATAACCAAGAGGTCACTGAAGAAATCAAAGAGGTAATAAAAAAATACATAGAAACAAATGACAATGAAAACACAATGACCCAAAACATATGGGATGCAGAAAAAGCAGTTCTATGAGGGAAGTTTATAGCAATACAAGCCTACCTTAAGAAGTAAGAAACATCTCAAAAAAACAACCTAGTCTTACACCTAAAGCAATTAGAGAAAGAACAAGAAAACCACAAAGGTAGCAGAAGGAAATAAATCATAAAGATCAGATCAGAAATAAATGAAAAAGAAATGAAGGAAACGATAGCAAAGATCAACAAAACTAAAAGCTGGTTCTTTGAGAAGATAAACAAAATTGATAAACCATTAGCCACACTTATCAAGAAACGAAGGGAGAAGACTCAAATCAATAGAATTAGAAAAGAAAAAGAAGTAACAACTGACACTGCAGAAATACAAAGGATCAAGAGAGATTACTACAAGCAACTATATATGCCAATGAAATGGACAACCTGAAAGAAATGGACAAATACTTAGAAATGCACAACCTTCTGAGACTGAACCAGGAAGAAATAGAAAATATGAACAAACCAATCACAAGCACTGAAATTGAAGCTGTGATTAAAAATCTTCCAACTAACAAAAGCTCAGGAACAGATGTCTTCACAGGGGAATTCTATCAAACATTTAGAGAAGAGCTAACACCTATCCTTCTCAAACTCTTCCAAAATATAGCAGAGGGAGGAACACTCCGAAACTCATTCTTCGAGGCCACCATCAGTGTGATACCAAAACCAGAAAAATATGTCACTAAGAAAAAATACTACAGGGCAATATCACTGATGAACATAGATGCAAAAATCCTCAACAAAATACTAGCAAACAGAATCCAGCAGCACATTAAAAGATCATACACTATTATCAAGTGGGGTTTATCCCAAGAATGCAAGGATTCTTCAATATATGCAAATCAATCAACGTGATACACCATATTAACAAATTGAAGGAGAAAAACCATATGATCATCTCAATTGGAGCAGAGAAAACTTTCGACAAAATTCAACACCAATTTATGACAAAAAACCCTTCAGAAAGTAGGCATAGAGGGAACTTTCCTCAACATAATAAAGGCCATATATGACAAACCCAAAGCCAACATTGTTCTCAATGGTGAAAAACTGAAACCATTTCCACTAAGATCAGGAACAACACAAGGTTGCACACTCTCTCCGCTACTATTCAACATAGTTTTGGAAGTTTTAGCCACAGTAATCAGAGAAGAAAAAGAAATAAATGGAATCTAAATCAGAAAAGAAGAAGTAAAGTTGCCACTGTTTTGCACATGACATGATACTATACATACAGAATCCTAAAAATGCTACCAGGAAACTTCTAGAGCTAATCAATGAATTTGGTAAAGTAGCAGGATACAAAATTAATGCACAGAAATCTCCTACATTCCTATACACTAATAATGAAAAATCTGAAACTGAAATTAAGAAAACACTCCCATTTACCATTGCAACATAAAGAATAAAATACCTAGGAATAAACCTACCAAAGGAGACCAAAGACTTGTATGCAAAAAACTATAAGGCACTGATGAAAGTAATTAAAGATGATACAAATAGATAGAGAGATATACCATGTTATTGGATTGGAAGAATCAACATTGTGAAAATGACTATACTACCCAAAGCAATCTTCAGATTTAATGCAATCCCTATCAAACTACCACTGGCATTTTTTACAGAACTAGAACAAAAAATTTCACAATTTGTATGGACGCACAAAGACCCTGAATAGCCAAAGCAATCTTGAGAACGAAAAATGGAGCTGGAGGAATCAGGTTCCCTGACTTCAGACTATACTACAAAACTAAAGTCATCCAGACAGTATGGAACTGGCACAAGAAGAGAAATATAGATCAATGGAACAGGATAGAAAGCCCAGAGATAAACCCACCCACATATGGTCACCTTATCTTTGATAAAGGAGGCAAGAATATACAGTGGAGAAAAGACAGCCTCTTCAATAAGTGGTGCTGGGAAAACTGGAGAGCTACATGTAAAAGAATGAAATTAGAAAACTCCCTAACACTGTACACAAAAATAAACTCAAAATGGATTAGAGACCTAAATGAAAGGCCAGTCACTATCCAACTCTTACATGAAGACATCGGCAGAACAGTCTATGACATGAATCACAGCAAGATCCTTTTTGACCCACCTCCTAGAGAAATGGAAATAAAAACAAAAATAAACATATGGGACCTAACAAAACTGAAAAGCTTTTGCACAGCAAAGGAAACCATAAACAAGACGGAAAGACAACCCTCAGAATGGGCAAAAATATTTGCAAATGAAGTAGCTGAGAAAGGATTAACCTCCAAAATTCACAAGCAGATCATGCAGGTCAATATCAAAGAACAAACAACCGAATCCACAAATGGGCAGAAGACCTAAATAGACATTTCTCTAAAGAAGATATACAGATTGCCAATAAACAGAAGAAAAAATGCTCAAAATCATTAATCATTAGAGAAATGCAAATCAAAACTACAATGTGATATCATCTCACACCGGTCAGAATGGCCATCATAAAAAAATTCTACAAAGAATAAATGCTGGAGAGGGTGTGGAGAAAATGGAACACTCTTGCACTGCTGGTGGGAATGTAAATTGATACAGCCACTATGGAGACAAGTATGGAGATTCCTTAAAAAACTATAAGTAGAAATACCATACGACCCAGCAATCCCACTACTGGGCATATACCCTGAGAAAACCATAATTCAAAAAGAGTCATGTACCAAAATGTTCATTGCAGCTCTATTTACAATAGCCTGGAGTTGGAAACCACCTACGTGTCCATCATCGGATGAATGGATAAAGAAGATATGGCACATATATACAATGTAATATTACTCAACCATTAACAGAAGCGAAATTGAGCCATTTGTAATGAGGTGGATAGACCTAGAGTCTGTTATGCAGAGTGAAGTCAGAAAGAGAAAGACAAATGCCGTATGCTAACACATATATATGGAAATAAGAAAAAAAATGTCATGAAGAACCTAGGGCTAAAACAGGAATAAAGACACAGACCTACTAGAGAATGGACTTGAGGATATGGGGAGGGGGAAGGGTAAGCTCTGAGAAAGCGAGAGAGAGGCATGGACATATATACACTACCAAACATAAGGTAGATAGCTAGTGGGAAGCAGCTGCATAGCACAGGGAGATCAGCTTGGTGCTTTGTGACCGCCTGGAGGAGTGGGATAGGGAGGGTGGGAGGGAGGGAGATGCAAGAGGGAAGAGATATGGGAACATATGTATATGTATAACTGATTCACTTTGTTATAAAGCAGAAACTAGCACACCATTGTAGAGCAATTATACTCCAATAAAGATGTAAAAAATAATTAAATTAAATGTGCAAAAAAAAAATAGTCATGTACCAAAATGTTCATTGCAGGTCTACTTCCAGTAGCCAGGACATGGAAGCAACCTAAGTGTCCCTCAACAGATGAATGGATAAAGAAGATGTGGCACATATATACAATGGGATATTCTCAGCCATAAGAAGAAATGAAATTTAGTTATTTGTAGTGAGGTGGATGGACCTAGATAGAGTCTGTCATACGGAGTGAAGTAAGTCAGAAAGGGAATGACAAATACCGTATGATAAGTAATATATATGGAATCTAAAAAAAAAAAGTCATGAAGAACCTATGTGCAAAACAAGAACAGAGACACAGATATCCTAGAGAATGGGCTTGAGGATATGGGGAGGTGCATGGGTAAGCTGTGGCAAAGTGTGAGGGTGGCATGGACATATATACACTACCAAATGTAAAATAGATAGCTAGTGGGAAAGAGCCACATAGCACAGGGAGATCAGTTCGGTGCTTTGTGACCACCTATAGTGGTGGGATATGGAGTGGGGAGGGAGGGAGATGCAAGAGGGAAGAGATATGGGGCATATGTATATGTATAACTGATTCACTTTGTTATAAAGCAGAAACAGACACACCATTGTAAAGCAATTATACTCTAATAAAGATGTTAAAAAAATTTCACTGTGTTCATCTCTTCTTTTCCCTAGTTCAGTTAGCATTCTTTTTACTATTACTTTGAATTCTTTATCAGGTCAATTATTTATCTCTGTTTCATTAAGACATTTTTCAGGAGTTTTTCGTGTTCTTTCATTTGAAACATATTTCTGTGTCTTCTCATTTTGCTTAATTTTCTCTGTATGAATGAAGTTAGGTGAAACAGTTACCTATCAGTCTTTAAGAGATATCTTTGTTTGGGAGCATTTCTAAGCAGTCTGCGTGTGCCCAGTGCCTTTGATGGGAGAGCTGGAGTTGAAGTGAGCACAGGCCATGTCTTTTTCATGGTATGCTGGCATCCAGCACTTTGGTGGGACATACGTCTGTAGTTGCAGGGGTAAAACCAGAGCCAGGTGCAAGCTGAGGTTTCTATGCTCCCTGTACATCACCGCCCTATTGGGATAGGGTTGGAGCCTAAAGAGCTGGATAGGAGTCCTGAGGGAGTTTGTTTTCTCCATGTGGTGATGGCAGTCTGTCTTGATTTCGATCATGGCCAGGGCCTGGTGGCTTGGGGTAGTAATCCTGTGCTGGTTTCCTATTTTACCCCTTGGGTGTGCCTTGTTTAGATGCTAGGTTAGGGCCAGAGAGATTTGTGGCTCACTACTGAGCTGGCTTCACATCCTCCTAAAGTTGTGTAGGTATGCAAGCTCCAGTGATGGTGTTCTCTGCCCTGAATCTAATTTTGCTCCCCCCGAGTGTGTGCACTGATGCCTGTGTTGGAAATGGCTGCCTCCCCTCTAGTCAGAGGCAAGGACAGCGTCCAAGCCAGGTTTGTTCCCTCCACGTGTGCACATTCTCATTGGCACAGCACCCTTCCCCTTAATGAGGAGCAGCACTGGAACAAGAGAAGCTGGAAGAGAATCCTGGTGTGGGCTGGTGTGGGGGTATGCTGGGGTGGTCCTGGCAAGCCAGCTGGAGCCCCAAGGAGTTTTTAATCTGCTATGTCCATGCTGTGACTGGAAATAAGCATGTCTGTGTATGTGCTTCTTGAAGGCAAAGAGCAGAATCTCAGTTTCTTATAGCTGTCTGGTAAACCCCACTGGTTTTCATATTAGCTAAGGGGCTTATCTTCCCAGTGTTGGACTACAGGACTGGCATGCTTAATATGTGGCTCAAACCCCTTGCTCCCCAGGGAGGATTCCCAACTTGTAATATCCTCTTCCTCTTCTGTGTCCCCCACTGGGGGTGCAAGTCCCAACCAGATTGCTTCATCTTCCTTCCTACCCTACTCTGTGTGAATCTTTCTTTATAGCCTTGCTTGTAGAAGAGCTGTCTTTCTAGCCCCCAGGTCAATTTAAGTGAGAGTCACTCTAAATGTAGTTGTAGTTTTGATGTGTTAGTGAGGGGGAGGTGAGCTCAGTGTTTTCCTACACCACCATCTTTCTTTGACCATTCTACAGTCAAATGATTTTTGAGAAGGGCACCAAGAATACACAATGGGGAAATAATGGACTCTTTAACAAATAGTGTTGAAAAAACTGGATACACACATGCAATATAAAGAAATTGGATCCTTATCTTACACCACACCCAAAAATAAAGTCAGCATCATTTAAGGACCTAAAAGTAAGATCTGAAATTGTTAAACTAGAACAAAACATAGGTGAAAAGATTTTTGACGTTGGTCTTGGCAAAGATATCATTGGATATGACACTGAAAACACTGGCAAAAATGGAAAAATGGACAAGAAGGAGTACATCAAACAAAAAAGCTTCTTCAGAGCAAAGAACAATCAAAGAATGAAAAGGTGACCTATGAAATATGAGAAAATAGTTGCAAGACATATATATGATAAGTGGCTAATATCTGAAACATATAAGAAACTACTTCAAGTGGATAGCCAAAAAACAATAATCTGCTTTAAAATTGGGCAAAGGAACTGAATAGATAGTTCTCCAATAAAGACATGCAAATGGCCAACAGTTATATAAAAAGATGCTCAACATCAGTAATCACCAGAGAAAAGAAATCAAAACCACAATAAGATATCACCTCACACCTGTTAGGGTGGCTATTATAAACACATCAAAACATAACAAGTGTTGGTGAGGATGTGAAGAAATTGGGACACTTGTATACTGTCAGTAGAAATGTAAAATGTTGTACACATTATTGCAAACATTATGGAAGCTCATTAAAAAATTAAAAATCAAATTACCATATGACCCAGCAGCCCCACTTTTGGGTATTTTTCTAAAGGTATTCAATATTTGCACTGCCATGTTCATTGAAGCATTATTCTCATAAGACAAGGTGTAGAAACAATCTGAATGTCTGTAACAGATTAATGGGTAAAGAAAATATTTTATACACACACACAGGGAAATATTTTTCATCCTTAAAAAAGAAGGAAATTCTTCCATATGTGACAGCATGGATAAACTTGGAGGATGTTATGCTAAGTAAAATAAACCAAACACAGAAGGAAAAATGCTGCAGGATTCCACTTATCTAAAGTATCTAAATAAATAAAGTATACAAAATAGTCAAACTCATAGAAGCAGATAGTAGAATGGTGGTTGAGAAAAGCTCAAGGAAGGGGTCATGAGGAGTTACTATTCAGTGGGTATAAACTTTCAGTTATGCAAGATGAATAAGTTCTAGAGATGGGTTGTACAACATTGTGCCTATAGTTAACAATATTCTATTGTGCACTTACGATTTGTTAAGAAGGCAGATCTCATGTTATGTGTTGTTACTAGAAAAAAGTTAAAACAAAAACCAAAAGAGAAGGAGGAAACTCTTAGAGATGACAGAGATATTTATTACTTCATTTGTGGCAACGGTTTCACGGTTGTATGCATATGTCACACTCATAAAATTGCATACATTAAATAGGTGCAGTTTTTCTAATATAAATTATACCTCAATCAAATTTTAAAAAAGACTAGGAAAAATAAGAAAATAATTACCTTCACTTATTCTTTCTCAATGCCCTTCCTTTTTTTTTTTGTGGTCTGAGTGTCTGATCTATATCATTTTCCTTCCATTGAAGAACTCTTCTTAACATTTCTTCCAAGGTAAATCTACTGGCAACAATTTCCCTCAATTATTGTTTGACTGACACAGTCTATATATTTTCTTCACTTTTGATGGATAATTTTGCAGGTTACAGAATTCTAGGTTGGTGTTTTTTCTCTCAATACTTTAAATATTTCACTTCAATTTCTTCTTACTTGCATGGATTCTGAGGATAATTCAGATATAATTCTTATGTTTACTCTTTACTGGTAAAGTGGTTTTCTTTTTTATGTTTTTTAAGGAATAAATTTTACATTTAATATTGTAAAAATTTAGGGTGTACAATGTGTCACTTTGATACATTTATGTATTATAATATAATTGTCATTGTAGGGATATTTATCACATTACATAATTATAGAACAATATTGTTTCCTATATTCATTATACTGTGCATTAGATCTCTATGGCTTATGTACTACTTGTTGCAAATTTGTGCCATTAAACAACATCAGTCTTATCCACCCACCCCCGTCTCCTGATGACTACCACTTTATTCTCTGTTTTGAGTTTGACTATTTTATATGCCACATATAAGTGATATCATACTGTACTTATCTTCCTCTGCCTGACTTATCTCACATAGCATAATGTGCTCAAAGACCATCCATGTCATCGCAAATTGCAGGATAGCCTCGTTTTTCATGGCTGAATAATATTCCATTATATAATATATATAATATGTATCACCATATATTTTTTGTTTATTTTTATGATTTTTTTCCCTTTTATCACATATATATTTAGTTTTTATTGGAGTATAGCTGATTTACAATGTTGTGTTAGTTTCTGCTGTACAGCAAATTGAATCAGTTATAAATATACACATATCCACTCTTTTCAGTCTTTTTCCCACATAGGTCATTATAGATATTGAGTAGAGTTCTCCGTGCTATACACTAGGTCCTTATAAGTTATCTATTTTATAAATCATATCTTTAAAAAATTTTCTAAAAAATTAATTTTATTATTATTATTTTTTTCTTTTCCAGTTTGCGGATTCTTTCTTTCTTTTTTTTTTTACATCTTTATTGGAGTATAATGTCTTAACAATTGTGTCTTAGCTTCTGCTTTATAACAAAGTGAATCAGTTATACATATACATGTGTTCCTATATCTCTTCCTTCTTGTGTCCCTCTCCCTCCAACACTCCCTATCTCACCACTCTAGGTGGTCACAAAGCACCGAGCTGATTTCCCTGTGCTATGCAGCTGCTTCCCACTAACTATCTATTTTACATTTGGTATTGTATATATGTCCATGTCATTCTCTCACTTTGTTACAGCTTACAATTCCCCCTCCCTATATCCACAAGTCCATTCTCTAGTAGGTCTGTGTCTTTATACTTGTCTTGCCCCTAGGTTCTTCATGACATTTTTTTTGATTCCATATATATGTGTTAGCATATGGTATTTGTCTTTATCTTTCTGACTTACTTCACTGTGTATGACACACTCTAGGTCCATCCACCTCACTACAAATAGCTCAAGTTCATTTCTTTCTATGGCTGAGTAATATTCCATTGTGTATATGTGCCACATCTTCTTTATCCATTCATCCGATGATGGACACTTAGGTTGTTTCCATCTCCTGGCTATTGTAAATAGAGCTGCAATGTACACTTTGGTAAATGACTCTTTTTGAATTATGGTTATCTCAGGGTATATGCCCAGGAGTGGGAATGCTGGGTCATATGGTACTTCTATTTGTAGTTTTTTAAGGAACCTCCATACTGTTCTCCATAGTGGCTGTAACAATTCACATTCCCACCAGCACTGCAAGAGTGTTCCCTTTTATCCACACCCTCTCCAGCATTTATTGTTTCTAGATTTTTTTATGATGGCCATTCTGACCGGTGTGAGATGATATCACATTGTAGTTTTGATTTGCATTTCTCTAATGATTAATGATTTTGAGCATTTTTTCTTCTGTTTATTGGCAATCTGTATATCTTCTTTGGAGAAATGTCTATTTAGGTATTCTGCCCAATTTTGGATTGGGTTGTTTGTTTATTTGTTATTGAGCTGCATGAGCTGCTTGTAAATTTTGGAGATTAATCCTTTGTCACTTGCTTCATTTGTAAATATTTTTGCCCATTCTGAGGATTCTCTTTTGGTCTTGTTTATGGTTTCCTCTGCTGTGCAAAAGCTTTGAAGTTTCATTAGGTCCCATTTGTTTATTTTTGTTTTTATTTCCATTTCTCCAGGAGGTGAGTCAGAAAGGGTCTTGCTGTGATTTATGTCATAGTGTGTTCTGCCTATGATTTCCTCTACAAGTTTGATAGTTTCTGGCCTTATATTTAGGTCTTTAATCCATTTTGAGCTTATTTTTGTGTATGGTGTTAGGGAGTGTTCTAATCTCATACATTTACATGTACCTGTCCAGTTTTCCCAGAATCACTTATTGAAGAGGCTGTCCTTTATCCACTGTACATTCCTGCATCCTTTATCAAAGATAAGGTGAGCATATGTGCATGGGTTTATCTCTGGGCTCTCTATCCTGTTCCATTGATCTATATTTCTATTTTTGGGCCAGCACCATACTGTCTTGATTACTGTAGTTTGTAGGATAGCCAGAAGTCAGGGAGCCTGATTCCTCCAGCTCCATTTTTCTTTCTCAAGATTGCTTTCGCTATTGGGGTCTTTTGTGTTTCCATACAAATTGTGAAATTTTTTGTTCTAGTTCTGTGAAAAATGTCAGTGGTAGTTTGATGGGGATTGCATTGAATCTGTAGATTGCTTTGGGTAGTAGAGTCATTTTCACAATGTTGATTCTTCCAATCCAAGAACATGGTATATCTCTCCATCTATTTATATCATCTTTAATTTCTTTCATCAGTGTTTTATAATTTTCTGCATACAGGTCATTTGTTTCCTTAGTAGATTTATTCCTAGATATTTTATTCTTTTTCTTGCAATGGTAAATGGGAGTGTTTTCTTGATTTCACTTTCAGATTTTTCATCATTAGTGTATAGGAATGCCAGAGCTTTCTGTGCATTAATATTGTATCCTGCTACTGTACCGAATTCATTGATTAGCTCTAGTAGTATTCTGGTAGCATCTTTAGGATTCTCTCTATATAGTATCTTGTCATCTGCAAACAGTGACATCTTTACTTCTTCTTTTCAGATTTGCATTCCTTTTATTTCCATTTCTTCTCTGATTGCTGTGGCTAAACCTTATAAAACTATTTCAAATAAGAGTGGTGAGAGTGGGCAACCTTGTCTCGTTACTGATCGTAGTGGAAATGCTTTCAGTTTTTCACCATTGAAGACAATGTTGGCTGTTGGTTTGTCATATATGGCGTTTATTATGTTGAGGAATGTTCCCTCTATGCCTACTTTATTCAGGGTTTTTATCATAAATGAATGTTAAATTTTGTCAAAAGCTTTCTCTGCATCTATTGAGTTAACAATATGGTTTTTCTCCTTCAATTTGTTAATATGGTATTTCACATTGATTGATTTGCGTATATTGAAGAATCCTTGCAATCCTGGGATAAAGCCCACTTGATCATGGTGTATGATCTGTTTAATGTGCTGTTGGATTCTGTTTGCTAGTATTGTGTTGAGGATTTTTGCATCTATATTCATCAGTGATATTGGCCTGTAGTTTACTTTCTTTGTGACATCTTTGTCTGGTTTTGGTATCAGGGTGATGGTGGCCTCTTAGAATGAGTTTGGGAGTGCTCCTCCAGCTGCTATATTTTGGCAGAATTTGAGAAAGATAGGTGTTACCTGTTCTGTAAATGTTTGATAGAATTCGTCTGTGAAGCCATCTGGTCCTGGGCTTTTGTTTGTTGGAAGATTTTTAATCACAGTTTCAACTTCAGTGCTTGTGATTGGTCTGTTCATATTTTCTATTTCATCCTGATTCAGTCTTGACACGTTGTGCATTTCTAAGAATTTGTCCATTTCTTCCAGGTTGTCCATTTTATTGGCATAGAGTTGCTTGTAGTAATCATGATCTTTTGTATTTCTGCAGTGTCAGTTGTTACTTCTCCTTTTTCATTTCTCATTCTATTGATTTAAGTCTTCTTCGTTTTTTTCTTGATGAGTCTGGCTAAAGGTTTATCAATTTTGTTTATCTTCTCAAAGAACCAGCTTTTAGTTTTATTGATTTTTGCTATAGTTTCCTTCATTTCTTTTTTATTTATTTCTGATCTGATCTTTATCATTTCTTTCCTTCTACTAACTTTGGGGTTTTTTGTTCTTTTTCCCTAATTGCTTTAGGTGTAAGGTTACATTGTTTATTCGTGATGTTTCCTGTTTTTTAAGGTAGGATTGTATTGCTATAAACTTCCCTCTTAGAACTGCTTTTGCTGCATCCCATAGATTTTGGTTGTCGTGTCTCCATTGTCATTTGTTTCTAGGTATTTTTTGATTTCCTCTTTGATTTCCTCAGTGATCAGTTCGTTAGTAAGTAATGTATTGTTTAGCCTACCTGTGTTTGTATTTTGTACAGATCTTTTCCTGTAATTGATATCTAGTCTCATAGCATTGTGGTCGGAAAATATACTTGATACAATTTCAATTTTCTTAAATTTACCAAGGCCGGATTTGTGACCCAAGACATGATCTTTCATGGAGGGTGTTCCATGAGCACATGAGAAAAATGTTTATTGTGTTCTGTTTGGATGGAATGTCCTATAAATATCAACTAAGTCCATCTTTTTAATGTATCATTTAAAGCTTGCATTCCTTATTTATTTTGATTTTGGATGATTTTTCCATTAGTGAAAGTGGTGTGTTAAAGTCCCCTGCTATGAACGTGTTACTGTCAATTTCCCCATTTATGGCTGTTACTATCTGCCTTATGTATTGAGCTGCTCCTATGATGGGTGCATAAATATTTACATGTGTTATATCTTCTTCTTGGACAGATCCCTTGATCATTATGTTGTGCCCTTCTTTGCCTCTTCTAATAGTCTTTATTTTTATTTTTACATTTTTATTTGAGTATAGTTGCTTTACAATGGTGTGTTTGTTTCTGCTTTATAACAAAGTGCATCAATTATACATATACATATGTTCCCATATCTCCTCTCTCCTGCATCTCCCTCCCTCCCACCCACCTTATCCCACCCCTCCAGGTGGTCACAAAGCACTGAGCTGATCTCCATGTGCTATGCGGCTGCCTCCCACTAGCTGTCTATCTTACTCTTGGAAGTGTATATATGTCCATGCCATTCTCTCGCCTTGTCAGAACTTACTCTTCCCCCTCCCCATATCTTCAAGTCCATTCTCTAGTAGGTCTGTGTCTTTATTCCTGCCTTACCCCTAGGTTCTTCATGATACTTTTTTTCTTGATTACATATATATGTGTTAGCATATGGTATTTGTCTTTCTCTTTCTGACTTACTTCACTCTGTATGACAGACTCTAAGTCCATCCACCTCATTACAAATAGCTCAAGTTCATTTCTTTTTATGGCTAAGTAATATTCCATTGTATATATATGCCACATCTTCTTTATCCATTCATCTGATGATGGAAACTTATGTTGTTTCCATCTCTGGTCTATTGTAAATAGAGCTGCAATGAACATTTGGTACATGACTCTGTTTGAATTTTGGTTTTCTCAGGGTTTATGCCCAGTAGTGGAATTGCTGGGTCATATGGTAGTTCTATTTGTAGTATTTTAAGGAAGTTCGATACTGTTCTCCACAGTGGCTGTACCAATTCACATGCCCACCAGCAGTGCAACAGTGTTCCCTTTTCTCCACACCCTCTCCAGCGTTTATTGTTTCTTGAGTTTTTGATTATGGCCATTCTGACTGCTGTGAGATGATATCTCATTGTAGTATTGATTTGCATTTCTCTAATGATTAATGATGTTGAGCATTCTTTCACGTGTTTGTTGGCAGTTTGTATATCTTCTTTGGAGAAATGTCTATTTAGGTCTTCTGCCCATTTTTGGATTGGGTTGTTTGTTAATTTTTATTGAGCTGCATGAGCTGCTTGTAAATTTTGGAGATTAATCCTTTGTCAGTTGCTTCATTTGCAAATATTTTCTCCCATTCTGAGGGTTGTCTTTTGGTCTTGTTTATGGTTTCCGTTGCAGTGCAAAAGCTTTGAAGTTTCATTAGGTCTCATTTGTTTATTTTTGTTTTTATTTCCATTTCTCTAGGAGGTGGGTCAAAACGGATCTTGCTGTGATTTATGTCATAGAGTGTTCTGCCTATGTTTTCCTCTAAGAGTTTGATGGTTTCTGGCCTTACATTTAGGTCTTTAATCCATTTGAGCTTATTTTTTTGTATGGTGTTAGGGTGTGATCTAATCTCATACTGTTACATGTACCTGTCCAGTTTTCCCAGCAGCACTTATTGAAGAGGCTGTCCTGTCTCCACTGTATATTCCTCCCTCCTTTATCACACATAAGGTGACCATATCTGCATGGGTTTATCTCTGGGCTTTCTATCCTGTTCCATTAATCTATCTTTCTGTTTTAGTGCCAGTACCATACTGTCTTGATTACTGTATGTTTGTACTATAGTCTGAAGTCACGGAGCCTGATTCCTCCAGCTCCATTTTTCGTTCTCAAGATTGCTTTGGCTATTCGGGGTCTTTTGTGTTTCCATAGAAATTGCGAAATTTTTTGTTCTAGTTCTGTGAAAAATGCCAGTGGTAGTTTGATAGGGATTGCATTGAATCTGTAGATTGCTTTGGGTAGTAGAGTCATTTTCACACTGTTGATTCCTCCACTCCAAGAACCTGGTATATCTATCCATCTATTTGTATCATCTTTAATTTCTTTCATCAGTGTCTTATAATTTTCTGCATACAGGTCTTTTGTCTCCTTAGGTACGTTTATTCCTAGATAGTTTATTCTTTTTGTTGCAGTGGGAAATGGGAGCGTTTTCTTGATTTCACTTTCAGATTTTTCATCATTAGTGTATAGGAATGCCAGAGATTTCTGTGCAATAATTTTGTATCCTGCTACTTTACCAAATTCATTGATTAGCTCTAGTAGTTTTCTGGTAGCATCTTTAGGATCTCTAGATATAGTAGCATGTCATCTGCAAACAGTGACATTTTTACTGCTTCTTTTCAGATTTACATTCCTTTTATTTCCATTTCTTCTTTGATTGCTGTGGCTAAAACTTCCAAAACAATGTTGAGTAAGAGTGGTGAGAGTGGGCCACCTTGTGTTGTTCCTGATCGTAGTGGAAATGCTTTAAAGTTTTCTTCTTTGAGGGTGATGTTGGCTGTGGTTTGTCATATATGGCCTTTATTATGTTGAAGAAAATTCCCTCTATGCCTACTTTCTGCAGGGTTTTTATCATAAATGGGTGTTGAATTTTGTTGAAAGCTTTCTCTGCATCTATTGAGATGATCAAATGTATTTTTCCTTCAATTTGTTAATATCGTTTATCACATTCATTGATTTGCATATATTGAAGAATTCTTGCATTCCTGGAATAAACCCCACTTGATCATGGTGTATGATCCTTTTAATGTGCTGTTGGATTCTGTTTGCTAGTATTTTGTAGAGGATTTTTGCATCTATGTTCATCAGTGATATTGGCCTGTAGTTTTCTTTCTTTGTGACATCCTTGTCTGGTTTTGGTATCAGGGTTATGGTGGCCTCGTAGAATGAGATTGGGAGTGCTCCTCCTGCTGCTATATTTTGGAAGAATTTGAGAAAGATAGGTGTTACCTCTTCTCTAAATATTTGATAGAATTTGCCTGTGAAGCCATCTTGTTCTGGGCTTTTGTTTGTTGGAAGATTTTTAATCAGAGTTTCAATTTCAGTGCTTGTGATTGGTCTGTTCATATTTTCGATTTCTTCCTGATTCAGTCTTGGCAGGTCGTGCATTTTTAAAAATTTGTCCCTTTCTTCCAGGTTGTCCATTTTATTGTGATAGAGTTGCTTGTAGTAATATCTCATGATGTTTTTTATTTCTGCAGTGTCAGTTGTTACTTCTCCTTTTTCATTTCTAATTTTATTGATTTGAGTCTTCTCCCTTTTTTTCTTGATGAGTCTGCTAATGCTTTATCAATTTTGTTTATCTTCTCAACGAACCAGCTTTTAGTTTTATTGATCTTTGCTATCATTTCCTTCATTTCTTTTTCATTTATTTCTCATCTGATTTTTATGATTTCTGTCCTTCTGCTAACTTTGGGGTGTTTTTGTTCTTCTTTCGCTCATTGCTTTATGTGCAAGGTTAGGTTGTTTATTCGAGATGTTTCCTGTTTCTTAAGGTGGGCTTTTATTTCTATAACCTTCCCTCTTAGAACTGCTTTTGCTGCATCCCATAGGTTTTGGTTCGTCGTGTCTCCATTGTCATCTTTTCTAGGTATTTTTTAAATTTCCTCTTTGATTTCTTCATAATCACTTCGTTATTAAGTACTGTATTGTTTAGCCTCCATGTGTTTGTATTTTTTACAGATCTTTTCCTGTAATTGATACCTCGTCTCATAGCGTTGTGGTTGGAAAAGATAATTGATACAATTTCAATTTTCTTAAATTTACCAAGGCTTCATTTCTGACCCAAGATATGATCTATCCTGGAGAATGTTCCATTAGCACTTGAGAAAAATGTGTATTCTGTTGCTTTTGGATGGAGTGTCCTATAAATATCAATTAAGTTCCTCTTGTTTAATGTATCATTTAAAGCTTGGGTTTCCTTATTTATTTTCATTTTGGACGATCTTTCCATTGGTGAAACTGGGGTGTTAAAGTCCCCTACTATGAATGCCTTACTGTCGATTTCCTCTTTAATGGCTTTTAGTATTTGCCTTATGTATTGAGGGGCTCCTATGTTGAGTACATAAATACATTCAATTGTTATATCTTTTCTTGGATTGATCCCTTGATCAATATGTAGTGTCCTTCTTTTTCTCTTCTAATAGTCTTTATTTTAAAGTCTATTTTGTCTGATATGAGAATTGCTACTCCAGCTTTCTCTTGGTTTCCATTTGCATGGAATATCTTTTTCTATCCCCTTACTTTGAATCTGCATGTGTCTCTAGGTCTGAACTGGGTCTCTCGTAGACAGCATATATATGGGTCTTGTTTTTGTATTCATTCAGCCAAACTGTGTCTTTTGGTGGGACCATTTATTCAATTTACATTTAAGGTAATTATCGATATGTATTTTCCTATTCCTACTTTCTAAATTGTTTTTGGGTTCATTATTGTAGGTTTTTCCTTCTCTTGTGTTTCTTGCCTAGAGAAGTTCCTTTAGCATTTGTTGTAAAGCTGGTTTGGTGGTGGTGAACTCTCTCAGCTTTTGCTTGTCTGTAAAGCTTTTAATTTCCCCATCAAATCTGAGTGAGATCTTTGCTGGGTAGAGTAATCGTGGTTGCTGGATTTTCTCCTTCATCACTTAAAATATGTCCTGCCAGTCCCTTCTGGCTTGCAGAGTTTCTGCTGAAAGATCAGCTGTTAACCTTATGGCGATTTCCTTGTGTGTTATTTGTTTTTCCCTTGCTGCTTTTAATATGTTTTCTTTGTATTTAATTTTTGACAGTTAGATTAATATGTGTCTTTGCATATTTCTCCTTGGATTTATCCTGTATGGGACTCTCTGTGCTTCCTGGACTTGATTAACTAATTCCTTTCCCACAGTAGGGAAGTATTCAACTATAATCTCTTCAAATATTTTCTCAGTCCCTTTCTTTTTCTCTTCTTCTTCTGGAACCCCTATAATTTGAATGTTGGTGTGTTTAATGTTGTCCCAGAGGTCTCTGAGACTGTTCTGTTTTTTACATTCTGTTTTCTTTATGCTGCTCTACAGTAGTTATTTCAACTATTTTATTTTCCAGGTCACTTATCCGTTCTTCTGCCTCAGTTATTCTGCTATTGATCCCATCTAGAGTATTTTTCATTTCCTTTATTGTGTTGTTTATCATTGTTTGTTTCATCTTTAATTGTTCTAGGTCCTTGTTAAATGTTTCTTGCATTTTCTTTATTCTATTTCTGAGATTTTGGATCATCTTTGCTATCATTATTCTGAATTCTTTTTCAGGTAGACTGCCTATTTCTTCTTCATTTGTTAGGTCTGGTGGGTTTTTATACTGCTCCTTCATCTGCTGTGTGTTTTTATGTCTTCTCATTTTGCTTATCTTACTGTGTTTTGGGTCTCCTTTTTGCAGGCTGCAGGTTCGTTGTTCCCATTGTTTTTGGTGTCTGTCCCCAGTGGCTAAATTTGGTTCAGTGGGTTGTGTAGGCTTCCTGGTGGAGGGGACTAGTGCCTGTGTTCTGGTGGATGAGGCTGGATCTTGTCTTTCTGGTGGGCAGGTCCACGTCTGGTGGATTGTTTTGGGGTGTCTGTGGACTTATTATGATTTTAGGCAGCCTTTCTGCTAATGGGGGTTGTTGTGTTCCTGTTTTGCTAGTTGTTTGGCATAGGGTGTCCAGCACTGTAGCTTGCTGGTTGTTGAGTGTAGCTGGGTGCTGGCATTGAGATGGAGGTCTCTGGGAGATTTTTGCCATTTGATATTATGTGGACCTGGGAGGTCTCTTGTTGACCAGTGTCCTGAAGTTGGCTCTCTGACCTCAGAGGCACAACACTGACTCCTGGCTGCAGCACCAAGAGCATTTCATCCACATGGCTCAGAGTAAAAGGGAGAAAAAGTAGAGAGAAGGAATTAGTAGAAGTAGAAAGAAAGAAAGAAAGAAAGAAGAAAAGAAGGAAAGGAGGAATGAAAGAAAGAAAAAAGAAAAGAAGGAATGAAAGAAAGAAAGGAGGGAGGGAGGGACGGACGGATTAAGGAAGTAAGTAAGTAAGGAGGATAGGAAGGACAAAAGAAAGAAAGGAAGAAGATACAGTAAAATAAAATAAAGTATAATAAGGTTATTAAATTAAAAAATAATTATTAAGAAAAAAATTTTAAAAAATGCATGGATAGAACCCTAGGCCAAATGGTGGAAGCAAAGCTATAAAGAGAAAATCTCATACAGAAGCATACACATACACACTCACAAAAAGAGGAAAGGTGGAAAAAATCATAAATCTTGCTCTCAACGTCCACCTCATCAATTTGTGATGATTCATTGTCTAAAGGAGGTAAGGAAGGAAAGAAAGAAAGAAGGAAAGAAAGGAAGAAAGAAAGAAGATAAAATAAAATAAAATAAATTTATTAAAATAAAAAATAATTATTAAGAAAAAAAATTAAAAAAAAAAACAGACGGGTAGAACCCTAGGACAAATGGTGGAAGCAAAGCTGTACAGACAAAATCTCACACAAAAGCAAACACATTCACACTCACAAGAAGAGGAAAAGGGGAAAAAATCATAAATCTTGCTCTCAAAGTCCACCTCCTCAATTTGGGATGATTTGTTGTCTGTTCAGGTATTCCACAGATGCAGGGTACATCAAGTTGATTGTGGTGCTTTAATCCGCTGCTTCTGAGGCTGCTGGGAGAGATTTCCCTTTCTCTTCTTTGTTCTCACAGCTCCCAGGGGCTCAGATTTGGATCTGGCCAGGCCTCTTCGTGTAGGTCGCCGGAGGGCGTCTGTTTTTCGCTCAGACAGGACTGGGTAAAAGGAGCCGCTGATTCAGGGACTCTGTTTCACTCAGGCTGGGGGGAGGGAGGGGCACGGAGTGCAGGGAGAACCTGATGCGGCAGAGGCCGGCATGACATTGCACCAGCCTGAGGCTTGCCGTGCGTTCTCCCGAGGAAGTTGTCCCTGGATCCTGGGAACCTGACAGTGGCAGACTGCACAGGCTCCCCGGAAGGGAGGTGTGGACAGTGACCCATGCTCTCACACAGGCCTCTCGGTGGCGGCAGCAGCAGCCTTAGTGTCTCCTGCCCGTCTCTGGGGTCCGCGCTTTTAGCCGCGACTCGCACCCATCTCTGGAGCTCATTTAAGCAGCGCTCTTAATCCCCTCACCTCGCGCACCAGGAAACAAAGAGGGAAGAAATAGTCTCTTGCCTCTTCGGCAGCTCCAGACCTTTTCCTGGACTCCCTCCTGGCTAGCCGTGGTGCACTAACCCCTTCAGGCTGTGCTCACGCCGCCAACCCCAGTCCTCTCCCTTCGCTCCGATCAAAGCCCAAGCCTCAGCTCCCAGCCCCACCCACCCCAGCGGGTGAGCAGACAAGCCTGTCGGTCTGGTGAGTGCCGGTCGGCACCGATCCTCTCTATGCGGGAATCTCCCCACTTTGCCCTCCGCACCCCTGTTGCTGCACTCTCCTCTGCGGCCCCGAAGCTGCCCCCCTCCGCCTCCCATGGTCTCCGCCTGCGAAGGGGCTTCCTAGTGTGTGGAAACCTTTCCTCCTTCACAGCTCCCTCCCACTGGTGCAGGTCCCGTCCCTATTCTTTTGTCTCCTTTATTTCTTTTGCCCTACCGAGGTACGTGGGGAGTTTCTTGCTTTTTCAGAGGTCTGAGGTCTTCTGCCAGCGTTCAGTAGGTGTTCTGTAGGAGTTGTTCCATGTGTGATGTATTTCTGGTGTATCTGTGAGGAGGAAGGTGATCTCCGTGTCTTACTCTTCTGCCATCTTCCCCTCCGAGTCCCTAGTGTCGTTCTTTGTCTCTTTTAATAGTCTTTATTTTAAAGTCTATTTTGTCTGATATGAGAATTGCTACTCCAGCTTTCTTTTGGTTTACCTTTGCATGGAATATCTTTTTCCATCCCTTTACTTTCAGTCTGTATGTGTCTCTAGGTGTCAAGTGAGTCTATTGTAGACAGCATAAATATGGGTCTTGTTTTTGTATCCATTCAGCCAATCTGTGTCTTTTGGTGGGAGCATTTAGTTCATTTACATTTAAGGTAATTATCAATATGTATGTTCGTCTTCCCATTTTCTTAATTGTTTTGGGTTCATTATTTTAGGTCTTTTCCTTCTCTTGTGTTCCTTGCCTAGAAAAGTTCCTTTAGCATTTGTTTTAAAGCTGGTTTGGTGGGGCTGAACTCTCTCAGCTTTTGCTTGTCTGTAAAGGTTTTAATTTCTCCATCAAATCTGAATGAGATCCTTGCTGGGTACCGCAATTTGGTTGCAGGTTTTTCTCCTTTATCAATTTAAGTATGTCCTGCCAGTCACTTCTGGCTTGCAGAGTTTCTGCTGAAAGTTCAGCTGTTAACCTTATGGGGATTCCCTTCTGTGTTATTTGTTGTTTTTCCCTTGCTGCTTTTAATATATTTTTTTGTATTTAATTTTTGACAGTTAGATTAATATGTGTCTTGGCATATTTCTCCTTGTATTTATCCTGTATGGGACTCTCTGTGCTTCCTGGACTTGATTAACTATTTCCTTTCCCATATTAGGGAAGGTTTCAACTATAATCTCTTCAAGTATTTTCTCAGCCCCTTTCTTTTTCTCTTCTTTTTTTGGAACCCCTATAATTCGAATGTTAGTGCGTTTAATGTTGTCCCAAAGGTCTCTAAGACTGCCCTCAGTTCTTTTCATTCTTTTTTCTTTATTCTGCTCTGCAGTAGTTATTTCCACTATTTTATCTTCCAGGACATTTATCCGTTCTACTGCCTCAGTTATTTGGCTATTGATCCCATCAAGAGTACTTTTAATTTCATTTATTGTGTTGTTCATTATTGCTTGCTTCATCTTTAGTTCTTGTAGGTCCTTGTTAAATGTTTCTTGCATTTTGTCTATTCTATTTCCAATATTTTGTATCATCTTTACTATCATTATTCTGAATTCCTTTTCAGGTAGACTGCCTCTTTCCTCTTCATTTGTTAGGTCTGGTGGGTTATTATCTTGCTCCTTCATCTGCTGTGTGTTTTTATGTCTTCATATTTTGCTTATCTTACTGTGTTTGGGATCTCCGTTTTTCAGGCTGCAGGTTCGTAGTTCCCACTGTTTTTGGTGTCTGTCCCCAGTGGCTAAAGTTAGTTCAATGGGTTGTGTAGCCTTCCTGGTAGAGGGGTGTACTGCCTGTGTTCTGGTGGATGAGGTTGGATCTTGTCTTTCTGGTGGGTAGGTGCACCTCTGGTGGTGTGTTTTGGGGTTTCTGTGGACTAATTATGATTTTAGGCAGCCTCTCTGCTGATGGGTCTGGTTGTGTTCCTGTCTTGCTAGTTGTTTGGCATAGCATGTCCAGCACTGTAGCTTGCTGTTCGGTGAGTGAAGATGGGTGGTGGTGTTGAGATGGAGATCTCTGGGAGATTTTCACCATTTGATAGTATGTGGAGCTGGGAGGTCTCTTATGTACCAGTGTCCTGAAGTTGGCTCTCCCACCTCAGAGGCACAGCACTGACTCCTGGCTGGAGCACCTAGAGCCTTTCATCCACATGGCTCAGAATAAAAGGGAGAACAAGAAGAAAGAAAGAAAGAAAGAAAGGAAGAAAGGAAGAAAGAAAGAAAGAAAGAAAGAAAGAAAGAAAGAGAGAAAGAAAGAAGGAGAGAATGGAAAGAAAGAAAGAAAGAAAGAAAAAAGAAAGTAAGAAAGAAAGAAAGGAGGGAGGGAGGGAAGGAGGGAGGGAGGGAAGGAGGGAGGGGGTAAGGAAGGGAAGAACGAAGGAAGGAGGGACAGAAGGAAAGAAAGAAAGAAAGAAAAGATAAAATAAAGTTATTAAAATAAAAAATAATTATTAAGAAAAAAAATTTTTTTTAAAGAAAGAAGAATGGACGGATAAAACCCTAGGACAAATGGTGGAAACAAAGCTATACAGACAAAATCTCAAACAGAAGCATACACATACACACTCACAAAAAGAGGAAAAGGGGAAAAATTCATAAATCTCGCTCTCAAAGTCCACCTCCTCAATTTGGGATGATTTGTTGTCTATTCATGTATTCCACAGATGCAGGGTACATTAAGTTGATTGTGGAACTTTAATCCTCTGCTTCTGAGGATGCTGGGAGAGATTTCCCTTTCTCTTCTTTGTTCTCACAGCTCCCGGGGCTCAGCTTTGGATTTGGCCCCGCGTCTGCGTGTAGGTCGTCGGAGGGCGTCTGTTCTTCGCTCAGACAAGATGGGGTTAAAGGAGCAACTGCTTCGGGGACTCTGGCTCACTCAGGCCGGGAGGAGGGAGGGTTATGGAGTGCGGGGCAATCCTGTGGCGGCAGAGGCCAGTGTGACATTGCATCAGCCGGAGGCTCACCGTGTGTTCTCCTGGGGAATTTGTCCCTGGATCCGGGAACACTGGCAGTGGTGGGCTGCACAGGCTCCCCAGGACTGGGGTGTGGATAGTGACCTGTGCTGGCACACAGAGTTCTTGGTGGCGGCAGCAGCAGCCTTAGTGTCTCATGCCCGTCTCTGGGGTGCGCACTTTTAGCCACGGCTCGTGCCCGTCTCTGGAGCTCCTTTAAGCAATGCTCTTAATCCCCTCTCCTCCCGCACCAGGAAACAAAGAGGGAAGAAGAAGTCTCTTGCCTCTTCGGCAGGTCCAGACTTTTCCCCAGACTCCCGCCCGGCTAGCCATGGTGCATTAACCCCCTGCAGGCTGTGTTCTCGCTGCCAACCCCAGTCCTCTCCCTGCACTCCAACTGAAGCCTGAGCCTCAGCTCCCAGCCCCGCCCGTCCCAGCGGGTGAGCAGTCAAGCCTATCGGGCTGGTGAGTGCCTGTCAGCACCGATCCTCTGTGCGGGAATCTCTCCACTTTGCCCTCTGCACCCCTGTTGCTGCACTGTCCTCCACAGCTTCGAAGCTCCCCCCCTCCAACACCTGCAGTCTGCGCCCGCGAAGGGGCTTCCTAGTGTGTGGAAACCTTTCCTCCTTCACAGCTCCTTCCCAGAGGTGCAGGTCCCATCCCTATTCTTTTGTCTCTGTTTTTTCTTTCTTCTTTTGCCCTACCCAGGTACGTGGGGAGTTTCTTGCCTTTTGGGAGGTCTGAGGTCTTCTGCCAGCATTCAGTAGGTGTTCTGTAAGAGTTGTTCCACGTGTAGATGTATTTCTGGTGTATCTGTGGGGAGGAAGGTGATCTCCATGTCTTACTCTTCCGCCATCTTCCCCCTTCTGATTATTTCTTCTGTCAGCTCAAATCTACTGGTGAATCACTTCAGTAAATTTTCATTTTGATTATTATATTTTTCAACTCCAGAATATCTATTTATGTATTTCTAATTCTATATTTCACATTATAATAATGTCTTCCTTCAACATAGTTTCCTATAATTCTTTGAGTATATTTATAATAGCTGTTTCTCAGTCCTATCTACTCAGTCTAGAATAAGGGCCAGCTCAAAGAAAATTTCTATTGTTTTCCTTTTTCCTGTGTATGGGTCACATTATTCTGTTTCTTTGCATGTCTTCTAATATTTTTTGATGCCTGGGCTTTTTGGACGATATATTTTAGCTAATCTGAATACTAATTGTAATGATTAGTTTACTTGACTACCTAAAGAATGCCCATATAGCTGATAAAATATTACTTCTGGGTGTATCTGTGAAGGTGTTTCCACAAGAGATTAGCATTCAGATTAGTGATCTGAATAAATCAGATGGTCCTCCCCAGTGAGGGTGGGCATCATCAGTCCACTGAGGAACTGAATAAAACAAAAAGGTGGAGGAAGGGCAAATTCACTCTCTGATTGGGCTAAGATATCCATCTTCTCCTGCCCTCTGACATCAGTGCTCTTGGTTTTCATGCTTTTGGATTCAGATCTGTATTTACATCATCAGCCCCCTGATTCTCAGTCCTTTGGACTTGGACTGAATTGCACCATCAGCTTTCCTGGTTCTCTGGCTTGCAGATGGCAGATTGCAAGGGACCTCTAGGCCTCCATAAGCATGTGGGAAAATACCTATAATAAATCTCTTAATCTATATCTTTCTATCTATCTCTCTATCTATCTATCTATTCATCTTATTGGTTCTGTTTCTCTGGAGAACCTTGAATACTACACTGATTTACCTCCTCCCACGTGGCTTGGTGTTATTGTTTCAATTTGTCTATTTGTTTAGAGGTTGCCTGTAGTTAATCTCTAAATTCTTTTTCCTCCTGAAGTGTCCAGCTTCTTATGTCCATGCTTATATTTTTTCCTTGTAATTTTCTTTTGGTCTTGGTACCTAAGGGTCTCCTCTGGGTCAACATAAGTTACTTTTTGCTCAGAAGTTGTGCTTTAATGTCTTTACTAGTTAAATTCACCTTTACCATTGAATATGCCTGTGGTTTAAAGACTGCTTCAAGAGTTCAGAGAGTTTACAATATTGTCCTTTATTCAGCAGGGACTTGTGGCTTGGATGTTCCCTTTTGAATCACTCCTGGGTGTGTGCTTGCAAATAATCTATTAGTATTCCAGAAATAAATGTGATTTATTTTGAATTTGAATTTCTATGAGTTTCCCCTGGGTCAGAGTAGCTTATTGTTCAGTTAATGATTTGTCAGAGCTTGTGTTTAAGTACTTTGAGCCAGTATTGCTTCCAGCTTCCACCCTTTGCTCATGAATCTATGTCTTGAGCAAAGCTTTAAAGTTTTCCCCATATCCCAGTTTGATTTCCTTGAGAGGGTGAAACCTAACATATGTGCATAGACTTTCTGACCCCCAGACTTAAGTGTGAGCTCTAGAGGGCTCTTATAGGTTCTTTCTCTGGCTCTCTCCATTAAATTTCTAGTTGTTCTTCCATTTCAGTTGTTGTTACAGGTAAAAGAGTTATCAGCTCCCTCATAATTGTTTTCCTTCAAAATTTCCACTGTTTTTGAAAAAAACTCTAAGGCATGAAATTCCCTTGCTATGTTCCAAATTAAAGTCAAGCAGAGCTTCACTGCTCTCCATCATTAAGGCATAACCTTCCGCTTGAGCAGAGGCTTGTACCACTGCACTGCATCTATGGGCAGGGCAGTTGCCCACTTCTCACAGAGTGACTCTCATGCTCTATGAGTGGACACTGGATAGGGTTTGTAGCTCTTAGATTTCTTGGCCCCTTGGTCTTCCTGGCTTGTCCTTCCCAGTATGTATTCTCCACACTATGATTAAACTAGATTTAGGCAATCAAGACATCAGTATTCTTGGCTTGCTATGCCTGGGGTAAAGCTTTAGACCCACAAGTGGGAGTTAAGTGTGGGAAGAGAGGCCATATACTTTTCACTGTGTCCACCAAGAATAGAGTTTTTACAATATACAGCTGGAGAAATAACCAATTCAGGTGTGACTCTCCTCCCAGTGTGAAACTAGCCTTAGATTGAAATCTGAAGGAAGAGGAAAATCCTCTTTTTGGCTGCATCCACCATAAGTAGATCTCCTGGAATAGAGCTTCCATCACAGGGATCTGGGGGCAGGGTTGAGTGTGGTTTCTGTCTTTAATGTCACAGATTCCTATTGTTCTTACAGAGATTACATTTTCTTGAATAAATGTATCACCATTTGATGTATGCCCTTATGAAAATTTCCAGAGACTTTAAAAGTTGCTATTTATTTTTAAAATTTTCACCAGTTAAAGCATTGTTTCTCTAGGAGAAGTTCTGGTAAACTATTCACACTGCTATTCTAGAAGTCCTATAGTTGTATAAGTTGAGTTATTAATGTGTGCAAGTTGTCACTTCATTAGAAGCACAGTGTTCTTCAAGTTAAATGCAGGCATTCTCTCATTATTAATCTGTAAACAATTTATAGGATATGAGTTTCTTTGTTTCATTCCTATTTACATGTATTGGCCTGACTTTAATAAAAGGAGTGAGGAAAATCAAGTCTCTTTATACTATAAGCAATCTACTGAGTCTGAGCCCCTCGACATCAATTTCTTCTGAACTGATGGGACCTCTCTATCCAAGTTAAATCTCAGACGATACACTTAGCTATGAAAAAACCAGAGCAAAGCAAAGTCACTATAAGCAGTTTCCTTTTCTCAGTTTTTAGATTGCCTCAAGATCCTGATCATGCCCTAATTTTAGCTGCTGACTTTTAAGAAAGTACTCATGCAGATCTGAGGAAAATGTTCTCCTGTCACCCTGTGAGCTGAGTTGTGGGACTCTACCTTGTCCTACCTGGGATTGGACTAACAAGATGGAGGACTCTGCCTTTTCAACTTTTGGAGCCCTTCCATGTCAGATAAGACAAATTTTATAGAAGTAGAAAGGGAAAAGAAGAAAGAGAAATCTGAGTTGTGGCTTTATAGATCTTCTGTTCCTCCACTGCAGTGCAGATGTAGTCTCTGAGATCAGACTATACCTATTTCAAGTTCTACACTTACTCTTGAACTTTCAGAGTAGATCAGACAGCAGAGAGGCTTCAGGGTGGCAAATTAATTTTGAGTGAGGAGAGAAATTTTTAGCCTAATTTTCTTCCACAGATTTTGGAGTTTCTCTTTCAGTCTGTACATATTCTTTTTGAACAAACAGTTTCGTAGAGACTGCAGGTGTATTTCCCCCCCAAGGAAAGTGAAGTTTTTCATTCAGTATGCAAGTTTATTGTCCCAATTTGTGCATTCTCTTCCCAGGGAAGGTGGTTATCTACCACAACTAGTGGAGTCTTCCCTTAGGCAGGAAATCTTCCCTCCCTCAGACAGGTGAATTCTCATTTCTGGTTGGTGGAAGTCTCTGCCCCAATAGTCAAGTCTGTCCCCAAACTGGTGGGGCTTCTCCCTAGGTACCTGGAGTTTCTTTTTCAGTAGTCAAATTCTCTGCACAGGTGTGGGGGCTCTTTTATTATGCTGGAAGACCCTACATCTCTGCTATTTGTTCCTTTAACACCTGCAAGATGGCTAATGAGATCCAGACCCAAAAGTCAAAGGCTGCCAAATATTTTTCAAATAGATTGTAGGTAATAAATTCAAGTCCATAGCTACAGGTAGGTGGACATTCCTTTTGGTGTCTGAAAGCAGCCTGCCTTCCCAAACTGGCTATGCTTCTTGCTTAGGAGGGGACTTATACTAAGGATAATTTTCCATATATGAAACCCTTAAAAGTTCAGACTAAAATGGGGTTCACTGCTTGTGTGAGCATATGTATGTATGCATTTATGTGTGAGTGAAGGTAGAAGATTATTGGTATTAGGGACTGATGTAAGCCTTTCTTATTTATAAGAACATTGATCTTTTAAGTATAAAATTATTGAAAATATAAAGTAAAGATAGGATTTCTTAGAAAAGGTTGTTTTTGATAGTGCAATGAAAATATTCAAACCAAATTCTGATGATTCCTTAAACCACTATCCAGAGTAATCTTGATCGTAATAATCATATATTTACAACCAAAACATTACAACAATCATAATCAATCATAATAAATTTTAGTCAATAAAAATAAATGGTGATTATCATGACATAATTGATCATGATAATAACAACCCCTCAGATTTATATATCACTTTATCTTTTTCAGAGTAGCACTATATCACCTCATTACATCTTCACAACAGTCCTGAATATCCACGTGGGACTGAAGGGTTTGTAAGGAAACCAAAGACTGCATGTTCTAGAGAGTGATTATTTTTGGTTATATAATTTAATTTGCAGTATTTAGCTAAAGTCAAATAATATGAAGGTTGTGAAATCGTCAAAGTAATATATATAAATACAGGGTATTATAAGGATCACCAGACCTGCTTCACGTGCATAAATATTACGTACAGAAATTGGGAATTTTCCATGAGTAAGCATATGTATATATAACCAAAAATGTTAATGACAACATTAATAATCAAATCCAACTTCATATACTAAAGCAATTCTCATTATAACAAAATGGGGGGTGGGGAGTAAGAAGAGCACTGGTAATCAGAATTAGCAGGGTAGGGACGAGGGGAAGATGGCGAAAGAGTAAGACGCTGAGATCACCTTCCTCCCCACAGATACACCAGAAATACATCTACACGTGGAACAACTCCTACAGAACACCTACCGAACACTAACAGAAGACCTCAGACCTCCCAAAAGGCAAGAAAGTCCCCATGTACCTGGGTAGGGCAAAAGAAAAAAGAATAAACAGAGACATAAGGATACAGACGAGACCTGCACCAGTGGGAGGGAGCTGTGAAGGAGGAAAGGTTTCTATACACTAGGAAGCCCCTTTGCGGGCGGAGACTGTGGATGGTGAAAGGGGAAAGCTTCGGAGCCACGGCGGAGAGGACAGCAACAGGGCGGAGGGCAAAGTGGAGAGATTCCTACACAGAGGATCAGTGCTGACCGGCACTCACCAGCCCAAGAGTCTTGTCTGCTCACCCGCAGGGGTGGGCGGGGCTGGGAGCTGAGGCTCCGGCTTCAGTTGGAGCGCAGGAGAGGACTGGGTTTGGCGGCGTGAACACAGCCTGCAGGGGGATAGTGCACCACGACTAGCCAGGAGGAAGTCTGGGTAAAAGTCTGGACCTGCCGAAGAGGCAAGTGATTTTTCTTCCCTCTGTTTCCTGGTGCCCGAGGAGAGGGGATTAAGAGCACTGCTTAAAGGAGTTCCAGAGACAGGCGCGAGCTGGGGCTAAAAGCGCGGACCCCAGAGACGGGCATGAGGCGCTAAGGCTGCTGCCGCCACCTCCAAGAAGTCTGTGTGCAAGCACAGGTCACTATCCACACTCCCCTTCCGGGGAGCCTGTGCAGCCCGCCACTGCCAGGGTCCCAGGATCCAGGGACAACTTCCCCGGGAGACCGCACAGTGCGCCTCCGGCTGGTGCAACGTCATGCAGGCCTCTGCCGCCGCAGGATCACACTGCACTCTGTACCCTTCCCTCCCCCCGGCCTGAGTGAGCGAGAGTCCCCAAAGAAGCTGCTCCTTTAACCCCGTCCTGTCTGAGCGAAGAACAGACGCCCTCCGGCGACCTACACACAGAGGCGGGACCAAATCCAAAGCTGAGCCCCGGGAGCTGTGAGAACAAAGAAGAGAAAGGGAAATCTCTCCCAGCATCCACAGAAGCAGCAGATTAAAGCTCCACAATCAACTTGATGTACCCTGCATCTGTGGAATACATGAATAGACAACAAATCATCCCAAATTGAGGAGGTGGACGTTGAGAGCAAGATTTATGATTTTTTCCCCTTTTCCTCTTTTTGTGAGTGTGAATGTGTATGCTTCTGTGTGAGATTTTGTCTGCATAGCTTTGCTTCCACCATTTGTCCTAGGTTTTATCTGTCCATTTTTTTTCTTAATAATTATTTTTTATTTTAACAACTTTATTTTATTTTATCTTCTTTCTTTCCTTCCTTCCCTCCTTCTTTCCTTCCTTACACCCTCCTTTCTTTCTTTCTTTCCTTTTCTTGCTTTCTTTATTCCTTCCTTCCTTTCTTCCTTTCTTCCTTCCTTCCTTCCTTCCTTCCTTCCTTCCTTCCTTCCTTCCTTCCTTCCTTCCTTTCTTTCTTTCCTTCTTTCTATCTTTCTTTCTACTTTTTCTCCCTTTTATTCTGAGCCATGTGGATGAAAGGATCTTGGTGCTGCAGCCAGGAGTCAGCGCTGTGCCTCTGAGGAGGGAGAGCCAACTTCAGGACACTGGCCCACAAGAGACCTCCCAGTTCAATATAATGTCAAATGGTGAAAATCTCCCAGAGAACTTCATCTCAACACCAGCACCCAGCTTCACTCACAGACCAGCAAGCTACAGTGCTGAACACGCTATGCCAAACAACTACCAAGACAGGAACACAATCACACCCATTAGCAGAGAGGCTGCCTAAAATCATAATAAGTCCATAGACACACCAAAACACAACACCAGACGTGGACCTGCCCACAAGAAAGACAAGATCCAGCCTCGTCCACCAGAACACAGGCACTAGTCCCCTACACAAGGAAGCCTACAAAACCCACTGAACCAACTTTAGCCATGGGGGCAGATACCAAAAAAAATGGGGACTATGAACCCGCAGCCTGCAAAAAGGAGACCCCAAACACAATAAGATAAGTAAAATGGGAAGACACAAAAACACACAGCAGATGAAGGAGCAAGATAAAAACCCACCAGACCTAAAAAATGAAGAGGAAATAGGTAGTCTACCTGAAAAAGAATTCAGAATAATGATAGTAAAGATGATCCAAAACCTCGGAAATAGAATAGACAAAATGCAAGAAACATTTAACAAGAACCTAGAAGAACTAAAGATGGAACAAGCAACGATGAACAACAAAATAAATGAAATTCAAAATACTCTAGATAGGATCAATAGAAGAATAACTGATGCAGAAGAACGGATAAGTGACCTGGAAAAGAAAATAGTGGAAATAACTACTGCAGAGAAAAATAAAGAGAAAAGAATGAAAAGAACTGAAGACAGTTTCAGAGACTTCTGGGACAACATTAAATGCACCAACATTCAAATTATAGTGGTTCCAGAAGAAGAAGAGAAAAAGAAAGGGACTGATAAAATATTTGAAGTGATTATAGTTGAAATCTTCCCTAATATGGGAAAGGAAATAGTTAATCAAGTCCAGGAAGCACAGAGAGTCCCATACAGGATAAATCCAAGGAGAAATACACCAATACTTATATTAATCAAACTGTCAAAAATTAAATACAAAGAAAACATATTAAAAGCAGCAAGGGAAAAACAACAAATAACACACAATTGAATCCCCATAAGGTTAACAGCGGACCTTTCAGCAAAACTCTGCAAGCCAGAAGGGAGTGGCAGGACATATTTGGAGTGATGAAGGAGAAAACCTGCAACCAAGATTACTCTACCCAGCAAGGATCTCATTCAGATTTGATGGAGAAATTAAAAGCTTTACAGACAAGCAAAAGCTGAGAGAGCTCAGCACCACAAAAACAGCATTACAGCAAATGCTAAAGGAACTTCTCTAAGCAAGAAACACAAGAGAAGGAAAAGACCTACAATAACGAACCCAAAACAGTTAAAAAAATGGGAATAGGAACATACATATCGATAATTACCTTAAATGTAAATGGACTAAGTGCTCCCACCAAAAGACAGATATTGACTGAATGGATACAAGAAAAAGACCCATATGTATGCTGTCTAAAAGAGACCCTCTTCAGACCTAGAGAAACATACAGACTGAAAGTAAGGGGATGGAAAATGATATGCCATGCAAAAGGAAACCGAAATAATGCTGGATTTGCAGTTCTCATATCAGACAAAATAGACTTTAAATAAACACTATTAAAAGAGACAAAGAAGGACACTACATAATGATCAAGGGATTGATCCAAGAAGATATAACAATTGTAAATATTTATGCACCCAACATAGGAGCACCCCAATACATAAGGCAAATACTAACAGCCATAAAAGGGGAAGTCAACAGTAACACATTCATATTAGGGGACTTTAACATGCCACTTTCACCAATGGACAGATCATCCAAAATGAAAATAAATAAGGAAAGACTAGCTTTAAATCATACATTTAACAAGAGGGACTTAATTGATATTTATAGGACATTCCATCCGAAAACAACAGAATATACATTTTTCTCAAGTTCTCAGGGAACATTCTCCAGAATAGATCATATCTGGGGTTACAAATCAAGCTTTGGTAAATTTAGGAAAATTGAAATTGTATCAAGTATCTTTTCCGACCACAACGCTATGAGACTAGATATCAATTACAGTAAAAGACCTGTAAAAAATACAAACACATGGAGGCTAAACAATACAGTACTTAAACCGAAGTTATCACTGAGGAAATCAAAGAAGAAATCAAAAAATACCTAGAAACAAATGACAATGGAGACATGATGACCCAAAATCTATGGGATGCAGCAAAAGCAGTTCTAGGAGGAGAGTTTATAGCAATACAATCCTACCTTAAAAAACAAGAAACCTCTCTACTAAACAACCTAACCTTGCACCTAAAGCAATTAGAGAAAGAAGAACAAAAAGAACCCAAAGTTAGCAGAAGGAAAGAAATCATAAAAATCAGATCAGAAATAAGTGAAAAAGAAATGAAGGAAACGATAGCAAAGATCAATAAAACTAAAAGCTGGTTCTTTGAGAAGATAAACAAAATTGATAAACCATTAGGCAGACTCATCAGAAAAAAGTAGGAGAAGACTCAAATCAATAGAATTAGAAATGAAAAAGGAGAAGTAACAACTGACACTGCAGAAATACAAAAGATCATGAGAGATTACTACAAGCAACTCTATGCCAATAAAATGGACAACCTGGAAGAAATGGACAAATTCTTAGGAATGCACAACCTGCCAAGACTGAATCAGGAAGAAATAGAAAATATGAACAGACCCATCAAAAGCACTGAAATTGAAACTGTGATTAAAAATCTTCCAACAAACAAAAGCCCAGGACCAGATGGCTTCACAGGCAAATTCTATCCAACATTTAGAGAAGAGCTAACACCTATCATTCTCAAACTCTTCCATAATATAGCAGAGGGAGGAACACTCCCAAACTCATTTTACGAGGCCACCATCACCCTGATACCAAAACCAGACAAGGATGTCACGAAGAAAGAAAACTACAGGCCAATATCACTGATGAACATACATGCAAAAATCCTCAAGAAAATATTAGCAAACAGAATCCAACAGCACATTAAATGGATCATACACCATGATTAAGTGCGGTTTATTCCAGGAATGCAAGCATTCTTCAACATACGCAAATCAATCAACGTCATACCCCACATTAACCAATTGAAGGAGGAAAGCCATAAGATCATCTCAATGTATGCAGAGAAAGCTTTCGACAAAATTCAGGACCCATATAGGATAAAAACCCTGCAGAAAGTAGGCATAGATGGAAATTTCCTCAACATAATAAAGGCCATATCTGACAAACCCACAGCCAATCTTGTCCGCAACGGTGAAAAACTGAAAGTATTTCCACTAAGATCAGGAACAACACAAGGTTGCCCACTCTCACCACTATTATTCAACATAGTTTTGGAAGTTTTAGCCACAGCAATCAGAGAAGAAAAGGAAATAAAAGGAATCCAAATTGGAAAAGAAGTAAAGCTGTCACTGTTTGCAGATGACAAGATACTATATATAGAGAATCCTAAAGATGCTACCAGAAAACTACTAGAGCTATTCAATGAATTTGGTAAAGTAGCAGGATACAAAATTATTGCACAGAAATCTATGGCATTCCTATACACTAATGATGAAAAATCTGAAAGTGAAATTAAGAAAACACTCCCATTTACCATTGCAACAAATAGAAAAAAATATCTAGGAATAAACCTACCTATGGAGACAAAAGACCCGTGTGGAGAAAATTATAAGACACTGATGAAACAAATTAAAGATGATACACATATTTGGAGAGATATACCATGTTCTTGGATTGGAAGAATCAACATTGTGAAAATGACTCTACTACTCAAAGCAATCTACAGATTCAATGCAATCCCTATCAAACTACCACTGGCGTGTTTCACACAACTAGAACAAAAAATTTCACAATTTGTATGGAAACACAAAAGACCCCGAATAGCCAAAGCAATCTTGAGAACGAAAAAAGGAGCTGGAGGAATCAGGCACCCTGACTTCAGACTATACTACAAAGCTACTGTAATCAAGACAGTGTGGTACTGGCACAAAAACAGAAAGATAGATCAATGGAACAGGATACAAAGCCCAGAGATAAACCCACGCACATATGGTCATCTTGTCTTTGATAAAGAGGCAGGAATGTACAGTGGAGAAAGGACAGCCTCTTCAATAAGTGGTGCTGGGAAAACTGGACAGGCACATGTAAAAGTATGAGATTAGATCACTCCCTAACACCATACAGAAAAATAAGCTCAAAATGGATTAAAGACCTAAATGTAAGGCCAGAGACTATCAAACTCTTATAGGAAAACATAGGCAGAACACTCTATGACATAAATCACAGCAAG
>NW_021703779.1:61326476-61469171 GCF_005190385.1 Monodon monoceros | reverse complement strand
TAAGTGTCCATCATCGGATGAATGGATAAAGAAGTTGTGGCACATATATACAATGGAATATTACTCAGCCATAAAGAGAAATGAACTTGAGCCATTTGTAGTGAGGTGGATGGACCTAGAGTCTGCCATACAGAGTGAAGTAAGTCAGAAAGAGAAAGACAAATACCGTATGCTAACACATATATATGGAATCTAAGAAAAACAGTCATGAAAAACCTAGGGGTAAGACAGGAATAAAGACCCAGACCTACTAGAGCATGGAGTTGAGGACGTGGGGAAGGGGAAAGGTAAGCTGTGATGAAGCGAGAGAGTGGCATGGACATATATACACTTCCAAGAGTAAGATAGATAGCTAGTGGGAAGCAGCCGCATAGCACAGGGAGATCAGCTCGGTGCTTTTTGACCACCTAGGGTGGTGGGATAGGGAGGGTGGGAGGGAGGGAGATGCAAGAGGGAAGAGATATGGGAGCATATGTATATGTATAAGTGATTCACTTTGTTATAAAGCAGAAACTAACACAGCATTGTAAAGCAATTATACTCCAATAAAGATGTAGAAAAAAAAAGAATTAGCAGGGTAAGGACACAGGTATTTTTTTGGTTATTTAAAAATTGTAAAATAATATTCTTACACTTCTGAGTCTACTACCATCAGTTTAGGATATTCTTTCATATTCATTTCTTAGCCTATAGTTTGGTGCTCTGTGGAGGTGTAATTTAATCTCTAAAATTTGAGCTGCACTTTTGAACACTAAGTGGAACTCAGAGAAGTAGCTATATAGCAACACCAAGAAGAATTGGAGATATTTTTCTTTCTTTTTTACAGATTAAAGATAAGAAAACAGTTTGGATGATTTTAATATATTTTTTAAATCCCACAAACAAGAAAAATAGTATTATTGACAAACAGGCTTAATTTAGAAACTATGGTTATGTTGTGGTCCCCATTCTTTGTTTTGAATGTTAAAAAGATTTTCTAGGGGATTTACCTATCTTATTGGTGATGATTTAATTTTTATTACGAAGATGGCATACCTTAAGAAAAACAGGATACAGCTATATTGCAAGTATAACTGTTAGGTGCTGGTGTTTGGTTGCTGTCTCTCGTGTTTTCAGACATGTTAGAATTAGGAGGAGTTTGACAGGGTATGTAGAGTGTGTGTGTGTGTTTTAAGCTGTGAGCTTGTTTAGAGCAAGAAATAGTTTGTCATTAAAATTTTAGTGGTCTTCAAGTAATTCTGATACTCTGAGATTGGGGGCTCTTGCATGATGTTGTAAAGTCAAACCTAAGGATTCAATTCTTACATTAAGTACATGGATAATTAGCTAGAGACATTTTAAGACCTCCCTCAATCCCGAGATTATATGAAGTTCCCCTTTCTCCTGAGTTAAGAGAGGCTTTGGATCAGTATGAAGACATTGAGCCTATTTGAGGATTTAACCCATAGTGCTGGCCTCCCAGTCATAGAGCTCAATTCAGTTTAGTATTAGATTCAGGAGAATTTGGTGCTTATCATAATTTTTACTGTTTGGCAACAGGCCACATATATTCTTTAGGATTTCAACTTCCTTGGCTGCCCAATGGGTGTTTTCTGTCAAGTTTTCCAGGAGTTATTATGAGGAGTATATGCTCATCACCATATAGCCCCTTGGTGGGAAGAAGGTGCATTCCCCACTGAAATGTTACTTCGTCATCCTGCCCTTCTTATTTCCTCATTTATCCAATGTGAAGTGGACACTCTTACCCATGCCCTCTATAGAGCCCTAAGAGACAAGCCAAAAACAAAGTTTTTGAATGCTACTGTTTCTTGCTTTGTCCAAGAATTATTAGGTCTAAGAAATAGCTTCCTCTGAGTTACTTTGTCTAGGGGGTTTGAGGTCTTATCTGTCATACTGAAGCAACAGATTGTTTTAGCATTTCACATGGCTTTGATATGCAGCAGGGTTCCTCCTCACTCCTCCTTTCTTTGGTTATATTATAGGAAAAGGTGAGGATTTTCACAGCAAGTAAAAAGGGCTGTCCTGGTCTTTATTGTCTTCAGAAAAAAAAATGTTAGAAGGGAGGTGTTTATGACCCATGGTGTTATACTGGAATAAACTCTACCAGTTCCTCTCCTTCATCAATTTGAGCCTGGCCTCCAGTGGATATATAATTGAGGAAGGCTTACTAATTTTGGCAGAAGTGGACTCTACTCCATTTTATCTGAAGAGCATAGAGAGGAAGGAGTGTGGATTAGCTGGGAGGAAGCCCTCAGATTAGTGAAGAAAAGAGTTGGATAGAAATGTTATCTACTATACTTTCACAACTTATCCCCACCTTTGTGCTTTGCTGGGGAGAGGCTGAAACTAATGGAATATACCTGCTCAACTGAGTTTATGTAAGGAGTTTTCTGACTTTGCTTATCTGATTTAAAAGGTATGTATACAGCATTTAAAAATTGGGAGATGACTTTAGAGATTCAGGGGAAAGACCAGGGATTTTAGTTCAAAATCAAAAAGTGTTTCCTAGATCAAAAGGTTTGGTGGGGAAATCTAAAGAGTCAACATAGCACCCCCAGTTACTAAATAAACACTTTATAATCCCAGGGACGTAAAAACCCTGACAGTTCAGCTTCCTCACATAACACTTTTCTTGCACTGTCTTTAGTCAACTGAAAGGGACTCACATATTAATGGCTTGGGAAGGGAGGAAAGAAAGTAAAGTGATAGAAGGACTGTCACCTAATTTAATGCAGGAGTTGATGATACTTCAACTTTACAATCATTTCTTTTAGCTTTCCCTATTATCTTTCATGTCTTCCATTGCTTACTTTTCCTTTGTGTCTTTTTATTCTGTCCCCTGTTTTGCCCTCATTTATTTCTATGTCAGTAATGTTGCTCAGTCTTCCTAAATTCCTACTTGTGCTTCAAGGAGAAATGACTAGTCCAAACTCTGCCACCTGGGTAATTCCATTTTCCTCTAAATAGCCTAGATTCCTCATCTATAAAGCAAGGAATTTGGACTTCAAGGGATGCTCCAGTTTAATACTCTCTGAACTTGTGATTCTGTTTAAAGTATGGGATTAATAAAGAAAATGAGAAACCAGGGGAAATAAAAATGGAATATCTTAGAAATGCAGCTACTTCTCCAAATAGGTTGTCTGTATAAAATATCAGAGGCTAGAATTAGAGGAAGAATTTATATACACCAGGTACATTACTTGACCAAGAAAGGCTGAACTAGTAGTTATTGTTCTATGGCTTACTGAGAAGCAAGTAGAGTAAAAACAGGATTTATCTTTTAGTTTTATACTTGTCTTCAGGGAATTAGCAGAGGACAAATGTGGGAGGAGGAAGTTAATAGCAATCTTTAAATATGTGAAGAGTTACCATAGTAATATGAATAAACATTGAAATACAGTGTAAAATTTTCCTTAGAATTATTTAAAAAGAGGAGAATCTCATTTGGCTGGGAAATTTACATGTGCTGTGCTTTATGATAGGGATTTAAGGATTCTTTTAAAAATTTAATATTTATTGATGTAACATTGGTTTATAACATCAGGTAAGTTTCATGTGTACAGCATTATATTTCAACTTCTGTATATGCTACAGCATGCTTACCACCAAAAGTTTAGCTTCTGTACACCACCATACACTTGACCCTCTTTACCCATTTCACACCCCACTTCCCATCTGGTAACCACTACTCTGTTCTCTGTTTTTGTTTGGTTTGGCTTGTTCATTTAGTTTGTTTTCAGTTAGTAAATTTGCTTTTTATAGTCCACATATGAATGAAATCATATGGTATTTGTCTTCTTCCATTTGGCATTTCACTTAGTATAATGTACTCAAGGTCCAACTATCTTGTTGCAAATGGCAAGATTTCATCTTTTTATGGCTGAGTAGTTAGTATTCCATTGTGTGTGTGTATATATATATATATATATATATATATATATATATATATATGCACTTAGGTGTTTCCATAACTTGGCTATTGTAAATAATGCTGCAGTGAACATAAGGGTGCATATATCTCTTTGAATTAGTGCTTTAGTATTCTTTGGATAAATACCCAGAAATAGAATGGCTGAATCACATGGTAGTTCTAGTCTTAAATTTTTGAGGAATCTCCGTACTCTTTTCCATAGTGGCTACACCAATTTGCATTCCCACCAACAATGTATGAGGTTTCCCTTTTCTTCACATCCTCAAAACACTAGTTGTTTTTTGCCTTTTTGATAGTAGCCATTCTAACAGACATGAGGTGAAATCTCATTGGGGTTTTGATCTGCATTTCTCTAATACTTAGTGATGTTGAATATCATTTCATGTGACTCTTGGCCATCTGTATGTCTTTTTTGGGAAAACTGCTATTCATCTCCTCTGCCCTTTTTAAAAATTGCATTGCTTGTTTTACTGTTGTTGAGTTCTATGATATCTTTATATATTTTGGATATTAACCCCTTATTGAATATATGATTTGCAAATATCTTCTCCCATTTGGTAGGTTGTATTTTTGTTTTGTTGATGGTTTCCTAGCTGTACAGAAGCTTTTTAGTTTGTTGTAGTCCCATTCATTTATTTTTGCTTTTGTTTCTCTTGCCTGAGGAGAGATATCAAGAAAGATATTAGTAAGAATGATGTCAAAGAGCATACTGCCTATGTTTTCTTCTAAGGGTTTTGTGGTTTCATGTCTTACATTCATGTCTTTAATTCATTTTGAATTGAGTTTTGTGTATGGTGTGAGATAATTTCATTCATGTAAAAATGTGGCTGTCATATATTCCCAACACCATTTATTGAATAGACTATCCTTTCTCCATTTGTAAGTTCTTTGCCCCTTTGTTGAAATTAATTGTCTGTATATGTGTGGGTTTATTTCTGGGATCTCAATTGTGTTCCATTTATCTATGTGTCTGTTTCTGTGCAAGTACCATACTGTTTTGATTACTGTAGCTTTGTAGTATAGTCTGAAGTCAGGGACTATGATACCTCCAGCTTTGTTCTTTTTTCTCAGGATTGCTTTGGCTATTCAGGGACTTTTGTAGCTCCACATAAATTTTAGGAATTTTTTGTTCTAGTTTTGTGAAAAATATCATTGGGATTTTGATAACTTTCATTGAATCTGTAGGTTGCTTTAGGTAATATGGACATTTCAACAATGTTAATTCTTCCAATCGATAAGCATGGATTCTCTTTTCATTTCTTTGTGTCTTCTTAAATTTCTTTCGACAATGTCATATAGTTTTCACTGTACAGGTCTTTCACCTCCTTGGTTAAATTTATTGCTAGGTATTTTACTGTTTTAGTTGCAATTGTAAATGGGATTGTTTTCTTAATTTCTCTTTCTACTAGCTCTTATTAGTATATAGAAATGCAACAATTTTTTTGTATTGATTTTGTGTCCTGGGGCTTTACTGTATTCGTTTATTATTTCTAATAAGTTTTGGGGGGAGTCTTTAGGGTTTTCTACATATCAAGTAATGTCACTCACAAGTAGTGACAGTTTTACTTCTCCCTTTACAATTTGAATACCTTTTATTTCTTTTTATTGCCTAATTGCTCTGGGTAGGACTTCCAATACTGTGTTGAATAAGAGTGGCAGGAATGGGGATCTTGGCCCTGTTCCTGATTGTAGAGGATTGAGTATTGAGTATGAAGTTAGCTGTGGGTTTGTCATATATATGCCTTCATTATATCAAAGTATGTACCTTCTGTGCCCATTTTATTGAGAGTTTTTTAATTCACAAATGGGTATTGAATCTTGTCAAATGCTTTTTCTACATCCATTGAGGTGATTCATTTTGTTAGTGTGATGTGTCACATTTATTGATTTGCAGATGTTGACCATCCTTGCATCCATGGAATAAATCACTTTTAATGTACTGTATTCAATTTGTATTTAATGTACTTGTATTCAATTTGCTAATATTTTCTTGAGGAATTTTGAATCTATGTTCATCAGTGATATTGGCTTCTACTTTTCTTTTTTTGTTTTATCTTTGTCTGATTTTGATATCAGCGTGAGGTTGACCTCATAAAATGAGTTAGGAAGCATTCCCTTCTCTTCAGTTTTTGGAATAGTTTGAGAAGGATAGGTATTAACTCTCTTTGAATGTTTGGTGGAATTCAACTTTGAAGCTGCCTGGTCCTGAGCTTTTGTCTTTTGGAAGCTTTTTGATTACTGTTTCAATCTCTGTACTAGTGATTGATCTATTCATATTTTCTAGTTCTTTGTGATTCAGTCTTGGAAAGTTGTATGATTATAAGAATTTGTTCATTTCTTCTAGGTTGTCCAGTTTTTTAGTATATAGCTGCTCATAATATTCTCTTATAATCATTTGTATTTCTGTAACATCTGTTGTTACTTCTATTTGTTTCTTTCTGACTTTATCAGAGCCTTCTCTTTTTTTTTCTTTGTGAGTCTGTCTAAAGGTTTGTCAATTTAAAAAATCTTTCAAAGAACCAGCTCTTAGTTTCATTGAGATTTTCTGTTGTCTTTTTAGTATCTATTTTATTTTTTTCCATTCTGATGTTTATTGTATACTTCCTTCTACCATCCTTGGGATTCGTTTTTTTTTTTTTTCTATATCCTTTATGTGTAAAGTTAGATTGGTTATTCGAGAATCTTGTTTCTTGAATCAGACTTGTATTGATATGAACTTCTCTTAGTACTGATTTTGCTGCATCCCATAGATTTTGGTTTGTTGTATTTTCATTTTCATTTGTCTTTAAGTATTTTTTGATTTTTTCCTTTAATTTCTTCATTGACCCAATAGTTGCTCAGTAGTATGTTGTTCAGTCTCCACATATTTTGTGATTTTTCCACCTTTCTTCTTGTAGTTGATTTATAGTTTCATGCCATTATGTTTGGATAGATGCTCGATATGATTTCAATCCTAAATTTATTGAGAATTGTTTTGTGTCACTACATATGCTCTATTCTTGAATAAGTACCAAGTGCATGAGAGAAGAATTTGTACTCTGCTGCATTTGGATGGAATGCTCTATACAAATTTATCAAATACATCTGGTCTAATGTTTCATTTAAGGCCACTGTTTTTGTGACTTTCTGGCTGGATGATTTATTCATTGATGTTAGTGGGGTATTAAAACCCCAGTATTATTTTGTTGCTGTCAATTTCTCCCTTTAGGTCTGTTAATAATTGCTTTGTATATTTTGGTGATCCAATGTTAGTTGCATATATGCTAATATCTGTTATTTCTTCTTGATGAATTGTCCCCTTTCTCATTATATAATGTCCATCTTTGTCTTGTTATCTTTTTTACCTTAAGTCTATTTTGTCTGATATGAATATGGCTACATTCACTTTCTTTTGGGTGCCATTTACTTGGAGTAAAATCTTCCATCCCTTCACTTTGAGCCTATGTTTGAATTTAGAATTGAGGTGGGTCTCCTGGAAGCAGCATAGAGTTAGGTCTTATTTTTAATACATCCAGCCACTCTGGATGTTAGTTGCTGCTGTACAGCAAAGTTAATCTGTTATACATATACATATATCCACTCTTCTTTAGATTATTTTCCCATATAGATCATTACAGAGTACTGAGTAGAGTTCCCTGTGCTATACAGTAGGTTCTTATTAGTTATCTATTTTATATTTATTAGTGTGTATATGTCAATCCCAATCTTCCAATTTATCCCTCCTTGCCCTTTCCCCCTTGATAACCATAAGTTTGATTTCTACATCTGTGACTCTATTTCTGTTTTGTAAATTAGTTCATATGTACTATATTTTTAGATTCCAAATATAAGCGATATCATATGATATTTGTCTTTCTGTGTCTGACTTACTTCACTCAGTATGACAATCTCTAGGTCCATCCATGTTGCTGCAAATGACATTATTTTGTTCTTTTTTATGGCTAAGTAATATTCCATTGTATATATGTACCACATCTTCTTTATCCATTCATCTGTTGATGGACATTTAGGTTGCTTCCATGTCTTGGCTACTGTAAGTAGTGCTGCAATGAACATTGGGTGCATGTATCTTTTCAAATTATGGTTTTCTCCAGACATATGTCCAGGAGTGGGATTGCGGGATCATATGGTAGCTCTATTTTTAGTTTTTAAAGGAATCTCCATACTGTTTCCATAGTGGCTGCACCAATTTGCATTCCTACAAACCGTGTAGGAGGGTTCCTTTTTCTCAACACCCTTTTCCAGCATTTATTATTTCTAGATTTTTTTGGTGATGGCCACTTGGACAAGTGTGAGGTGATACCTCATGGAAGTTTTGATTTGCATTTATCCAGTAATTAGTAATGTTGAACATCTTTTCATGTGCTTTTTTTAAAAATTAATTTTTATTGGAGTATAGTTGCTTTTCAATGATGTGTTAGCTTCTACTGCACAGCAAAATGAATCACCCATACATATACATATATCCCCTCCCTTTTGGATTTCCCTCCCTTTTAGGACACCAGAGTGCATTAAATAGGGTCCCCTGTGCTATACAGTATGTTCCCCTCCATTGTGTATTTTATAAATAGTATCAAGAGTGTATATTGTCAATCCTAATCTCCCAGGTCCTCCCACCCCACCCCCTCCCGCCTTGGTAGCCATACATTTGTTCTCTACATCTCTATTTCTGCTTTGCAAATAAGGTCATGTATACCATTTTTCTGGATTCCACATATATGCATTAATGTGATATTTATTTTTCTCTTTCTCACTTCACTCTGTATGACAGACTCTAGGTCCATCCACATCTCTGCTGATGACAAAATTTCGTTGTCTTTTATGGCTGAATAATATTCCATTGTATATGGGGACTTTATCCAGTCCTCTGTTGATGGACATTTAGTTTGTTTCCATGTCAGAGCTATTGTAAATAGTGCTGTTATTAACATTGGGGTGCATGTGTCTTTTTGAATTATGGTTTTCTCTGGGTATATGCACAGTAGTGGGACTGCTGGGACATATGATTATTCTACTTTTAGTTTTATTAGGAACCTCCATACTGTTTTCCAAAGTGGATTTGTCAATTTACATTCCCACCAACAGTGTAAGAGTGTTCCCTTTCCCCCACACCCTCTACAGCAATTATTGTTTGTAGGTTTGTTTCTTATGGTTTCAATTTATTATTTGTTTGTGTGTTTGTTTATTTATTTATTATTTTTAACATCTTTATTGGGGTATAATTGCTTTATGATGTTGTGTTAATTTCTGCTGTATAACAAAGAGAATCAGCTATATGTATACACATATCCACATATACCCTACTTCTTGCGCCTCCCTCCCACCCTCCCTATCCCACCCCTCTAGGTGGTCACAAAGCACTGAGCTTATCTCCCTCTGCTATGTGGCTGCTTCCCACTAGCTGTCTATTTTACACTTGGTAGTGTGTATATGTGAATGCTACTCTCTCACTTCGTCCCAGCTTATCCTTCCTCACTGTGTGACCTCAAGTCCATTTTCTACATCTGTGTCTTTATTCCTGTCCTGCCCTTAGGTTCATCAAAACCGTTTTCTTTTTTTAGATTCCATGTATATGTTTTAGCATACAGTATTTTTTTTTCTCTTTCTGACTTACTTCACTCTGTATGACAGACTCTAGGTACATTCACCTCACTACAAATAACTCAATTTCGTTTCTTTTTATAACTGAGTAATATTCCATTGTATATATGTGCCACGTCTTCTTTATCCATTCATCTGTCAATGGACATTTAAGTTGCTCCAATGTCCTGGCTATTGTAAATAGTGCTGCAATGAACATTGAGGTACATGTCTCTTTTTGAATTATTGTTTTCTCAGGGTATATGCCCAGTAGTGGTATTGCTGGGTCATATGGTAGTTCTATTTTTAGCTTTCTAAGGAACCTCCATACTGTTCTCCATAGCGGCTGTATTAATTTACATTCCCACCAACAGTGCGTGCAAGGGGGTTCCCTTTTCTCCACACCCTTTACAGCAAGTACTGTTTGTGGATTTTTTGATGGAGGCCATTCTGACCAGTGTAAATGATACCTCATTGTGGTTTTGATTTGCATTTCTCTAATAATTAGTGAGGTTCAGCATTTTTCATGTGCTTTTTAGCCATCTGTATGACTTCTTTGGAGAAATGTCTATATCTTCTGCTTATTTTTTGATTGGGTTATTTGTCTTTTTGATATTGAGCTGCACGAGCTGTTTGTATATTTTCAAGATGATTAACCTCTTGTCAGTTGCTTTTTTTGCAAATATTTTCTCCCATTCTGTGGGTTGTCATTCTGTTTCGTTTATGGTTTCCTTTGTTGTGCAAAAGATTTTAAGTTCAACTAGGTCTCATTTGTTTATTTTTGTTTTTATTTTCCTTATTCTAGAAGGTGGGTCAAAAAAGATATTTCTGTGATTTATGTCAGAGTGTTTTGCCTATGTTTTCCTCTAAGACTTTTATACCATCCAGTCTTATAGTTGTCTTTAACCCATTTTGAGATAATTTTTATGTATGGTGTTAGACAGTGTTCTAATTTCATTCTTTTATATGTAGCTGTCCTGTTCTCCCAGCACCTTTTACTGAAGAGACTGTCTTTTCTCCATAATGTATTCTTGCCTCCTTTGTCATAGATTTGGTGGCCATAGGTGTGTGGGTTTATATCTGGACTTTCTATGCTGGTCCATTGATCTATATTTCTGTTTTTGTGCCAGTACCATACTGTTTTGATGACTTTAGCTTTGTAGAAGAGTCTGAAGTCAGGTAGCCTGATTCCTCCAGCTCCATTTTTCTTTCTCAAGATTGTGTTGGTTACTTGGCGTCTTTGTGCATTCATACAAATTGTAAAATTTTCTGTTCTAACTCTGTGAAAAATGTTATTGGTAATTTGCTAGGGATTGCATTGAACCTGTAGATTACTTTTTGACAATATTGATTTTCCAATCCAAGAACATGTTATATCTCTCCAGTCTGTTTGTGTCCTCTCTGATTTCTTTCATCAGTATCTTATAGTTTTCTGAGTACAGGTCTTTTGCCTCCTTAGGTAGGTTTATTCCTATGTATTTTATTCTCTTTGTTGCAATGATAAATGGGATTCTTTCCTTGATTTCCCTTTCTGATCTTTCATTGTTACCATTCATGGTAAAAATGGTAAGAGTGGACATCCTTGTCTTGTTCCTGATCTTAGAGGGAATGCTATCAGCTTTTCACTGTTGAGTATGGTGTTAGCTGTAGTATTGTCATATATGGCCTTTACTATACTGAGGTATGTTCCCTCTATGCCCATATTCTGGAAGTTTTTGTCATAAATGGGTATTGAATTTTGTCAAAAGTTTTTTCTACCTGTACTGAGATGATCATGTTTTATTTCTTCAGATTGTTAATGTGGTGTATCACACTGATTGATTTGTGGATATTGAAGAATCCTTGCATCCCTGGGATAAATCCTGCTTGATCATGGTGTAAGATCGTTTTAATGTGTTGTTGGATTCAGTTTGCTAGTATTTTGTTGACGAATTTTGCATTTGAGTTCATCAGTAATAGACTTCCAAAACTAGGTTGAATAATAGTGGTGAGAGTGGACATCCTTGTCTTGTTCCTGATCTTAGAGGAAATGGTTTCAGTTTTTCACAATTGAGAATGATGTTGGCTGTGGGTCTGTGATATATAGCCTTTATTATGTTGAGGTAAGTTCCTCTATGCCTACTTTCTGGAGGGTTTTTATCATAAATGGATGTTGAATTTTGTCGAAAGCTTTCTCTGCATCTATTGAGATGATCATATGCTTTTTCTCCTTCAATTTGTTAATATGGTGTATCACATTGATTGATTTGCATATATTGAAGAATCCTTGCATTCGTGGGATAAACCCCACTTGATCATGGTGTATGATCCTTTTAATGTGCTGTTGGATTCTGTTTGCTAGTATTTTATTGAGGATTTTTGCATCTATGTTCATCAGTGATATTGGCCTGTAGTTTCCTTTCTTTGTGACATCTTTGTCTGGTTTTGGTATCAGGGTGATGGTGGCCTCATAGAATGAGTTTGGGAGTGTTCCTCCCTCTGCTATATTTTGGAAGATTTTGAGAAGGATAGATGTTAGCGCTTCTCTAAAAGTTTGATAGAATGCGCCTGTGAAGCCATCTGGTCCTGGGCTTTTATTTGTTGGAAGATTTTTAATCACAGTCTCAATTTCAGTGCTTGTGATTGGTCTGTTTATATTTTCTATTTCTTTCTGGTTCAGTCTCGGAAGGTTGTGCTTTTCTAAGAATTTGTCCCTTTCTTCCAGGTTTCCATTTTATTGGCATATATTTGCTTGTAGTAATCTCTCATGATCCTTTGTATTTCTGCAGTGTCAGTTGTTACTTCTCATTTTACGTTTCTAAGTCTATTGATCTGAGTCTTCTCCCTTTTTTTCTTGATGAGTCTGGCTAATGGTTTATCAATTTTTATTATGTTCTCCAAGGACCACCTTTTAGTTTTATTGATCTTTGCTATTGTTTCCTTCATTTCCTTTTCATTTATTTCTGATCTGATCTTTATGATTTCTTTCCTTCTCTAACTTTGGGGTTTTTTAAATTATTCTTTCTCTAATTGCTTTAGGTGTAAGGTTAGGTTGTTTATTTGAGATTTTTCTTGTTTTTTGAGGTAGGGTTGTATTGCTATAAACTTCCCTCTTAGAACTGCTTTTGTTGCATCCCATAGGTTTTGGGTCTTCGTGTTTTCATTGTCATTTGTTTCTAGGTATTTTTTGATTTCCTCTGATTTGTTCAGTGATGTCTTCGTTATTTAGTAGTGTATTGTTTAGCCTCCATGTGTTTGTATTTTTTACATATTTTTTCCTGTAATTGATATCTAGTCTCATAGAGTTGTGGTTGGAAAATATACTTGATACAATTTCCATTTTCTTAAATTTACCAAGGCTTGATATCCAAGATATGATCTATCCTGGAGAATGTTCCATGAGCACTTGAGAAGAAAGTGTATTCTGTTGTGTATGGATGGAATGTCCTATAAATATCAATTAAGTCCATCTTGTTTAATGTATCATTTAAAGCTTGTGTTTCCATATTTATTTTCATTTTGGATGATCTGTCCATTGGTGAAAGTGGGGTGTTAAAGTCCCTTACTACGATTTTGTTACTGTCGATTTCCCCTTTTATGGCTGTTAGCATTTTCCTTATGTATTGTGGTGCTCCTATGTTGGGTGCATAAATATTTACAATTTTTATATCTTCTTTTTGGATTGATCCCTTGATCATTATGTAGTGTCCTTCTTTGTCTCTTGCAATACTCTTTATTTTAAAGTCTATATTGTCTGATATGAGAATTATTACTCCAGCTTTATTTGATTTCCATTGGCATGGAATATCTTTTTGCATCCCCTCACTTTCAGTCTGTACGTGTTCCTAGGTCTGAAGTGGGTCTCTTGTAGACAGCATACATATGGGTCTTGTTTTTGTATCCATTCAGCTAGTCTATGTCTTTTGCTTGGAGCATTTAATCCATTTACCTTTAAGGTAGTTATTGATATGTATTTTCCTATTACCATTTTCTCAATTGTTTTGGGTTTGTTACTGGAGGTCTTTTCCTTCTCTTGTGTTTCTTGCCTAGAGAAGTTCCTTTAGCATTTTTTGTAAAGCTGGTTTGGTGGTGCTGAATTCTCTTAGCTTTTGATTGTCTGTAAAGTTGTTAATTTCTCTGTCGAATCTGAATGAGACCCTTTCTAGTTAGAGTAATCTTAGTTGTAGTTTTTTCCCTTTCATCGTTTTAAATATGTCCTGCCAGTCCCTTCTGGCTTGCAGAGTTTCTGCTGAAAGATCTGCTGTCAACCTTATGGGGATTCCCTTGTATGTTATTTGTTGTTTTTCCCTTGCTGCTTTTAATATTTTTTCTTTGTATTTAATTTTTCATAGTTTGATTAATATGTGTCTTGGCATGTTTCTCCTTGGATATATGCTGTATGGGACTCTCTGCCCTTCCTGGGTTTGATTGACTATTTCCTTTCCCATATTAAGGAAGTTTTCAATGATAATCTCTTGAAATATTTTCTCATTCCCTTTCTTTTTATCTTCTTCTTCTAGGACGCCTATAATTCGAATGTTGGTGTGTTTAATGTTGTCCCAGAGGTCTCTGAGACTGTCCTCAGTTCTTTTCATTCTTTTTTCTTTATTCTGCTCTGCAGTAGTTATTTTCATTATTCTATCTTCCTGGACACTTACCTGTTCTTCTGCCTCATGTATTCTGCTACTGCTTCTTTCCAGAGAATTTTTAATTTCATTTATTGTGTTGTTCTTCATTGTTTGTTTGCTCTTTAGTTCTTCTAGGTCCTTGTTAAGTGTTTCTTGTATTTTCTCCATTCTATTTCCAAGATTTTGGATCATTTTGCTATCATTACTCTGAATTCTTTTTCAGGTAGGCTGCCTAGTTTCTCTTCATTTGTTTGGTCCGGTGGGTTTTTACCTTGCTCCTTCCTCTGCTGTGTGTTTCTCTGTCTTCTCACTTTGCTTAACTTATTGTGTTTGGGGTCTCCTTTTCACAGGCTGCAGGTTCATAGTTCCTGTTGTTTTTGGTGTCTGCCTCCAGTGGCTAAGTTCAGTTCAGTGCGTTTTGTTGGCTTCCTGGTAGAGGGGAGTGGTGCCTGTGTTCTGGTGGATGAAGCTGGATCTTATCTTTCTGGTGGGCAGGACTGAGTCTGGTCATGTGTTTTGTGGTGTCTGTGACCTTTTTATGATTTTATGCAGACTCTGTGCTAATGGGTTGGGTTGTGCTCCTGTTTTGCTACTTGTTTTGCATAGGATGTCCAGCACTGTAACTTGCTGGTCATTGAGTGGAGTTAGGTCTTAGCGTTGAGATGGAGATCTATGGGGAGCTTTTGCCGTTTGATATTACATGGAACCAGGAGGTCTCTAGTGGACCAATGTCCTGAACTCGGCTCTCCCACCTCAGTGGCACAGGCCTGACCCCCAGCCGGAGCACCAAGACCCTGTCTGCCACATGGCAGGCTCTTTTTGGCCCTCGTTGTCTGGTCCTCAAGCCACCACCCGTCAGCGCCTTCTGCACCCTCAGAGTTCCCAGCAGTGCCCTCTCATTGACTTTTGACAATTTAAAAATAATGTGTGTTGTAGAAGGTCCTTTTGCATGGTGGCAATTAGGTGTTTTCTTAGTGTCATAGACTTGTATATCCAGTTCCTTCTCCAGATTACAGAAGTTCTCAGTTATTATTTCTTCAAATAAACTCTCTACTCCTTTCTCTCTTTCTTCTCCTTCTGGGATACATATTTTCCTAATGTTGTTCTTCCTCATAGGGTTGGATAGTTCTTGTAGAATTTCTTTTTTTAAGATCTCAATTCTTTCTCGTCTTATACCTGTATCACTTCTAGATTTCTAGCTTTCATATCACTAATCTCTCTTCCATAAAGTCTACTCTGTTTCCAATGTTTTTTAATGCATTCTTAATCTCATTTATCCAATTCTTCAGCTCCAGAATTTGCGGTTCTTTTTTAAGGTTTCAGTCTCTTTGGTAAGGCAATCTTCCTGTTTATTAATTTTTTTCCTGAACTCATTGAATTGCCTTTCTGAGTTTTCTTGTAGCTCACTGAGTTTCTTCATGACAGCTATTTTGAATTCTCTGTTAGTTAGACCACACCCCAGTCTAGGGGTGAGAGCTGCTAGCGAGGAGATCACCATTTTATAAAGAAATGGAAAAAAGTGAAATAAAAATGTGTGAAATCAGTTAGATCACAATATTCTGTGACTTTAAATTTGGTTTTTGGAGAATTGTTATTTTCTTTTTGTGATACAGTGCTTAATTGTGCTTGATATGTTGGTCCTATGTTGGCACATTTGAAGTAGTGAACAGTTTTCTTCTTCGGGTAAAGCTTTTTTTTTTCCCCACCTGATTCTAATAATTCGTTTAGAAATTAGAGGTCTTTCTTTTGGTTTCCAGTAGGTGGTGTTATAGCACACGTTTTTACTCTTTATCTGAGCTGCCTCCCATCATTATTTGAGAGTTCGCACTTTCCAATTTTCACTGCCTCTGTCAGAGGTTTCTCTGGTGCAAGGATCCTCACTGCTTATGCCTTCCGGGTGACTGGTGCCTTGCTGCTGCCCGTGTCGCTGGTATTGCTTGCTGGGGCATTGGTATGGTGGATGCTTCTGCCATGTCTGAAGTTTCCTGTGTCTCGGGCTCCGCCGCTATTGGGAGAGGGGGAGGGTGGAGAGGGAGCTTGCATTGTGGGTGCCTCTGCCTTGTCTGGGGTTGTCAGGTTCATGGGTGCCACCGATTCGGGCTGGGGGTGGGGGGCCAGAAATCATGGGCACCTTCAAGTCTGGGGAGAGAGGTCTCAGGTACCGCTGCTACTGTTGCTCCTCCTTGGAGAGAGAGCAGTTGGAGCCACATATTGGGCACCCCAGCCCTGGTGTCCAACACCAGGAAGATGAGTCTCCTTGGCTGGTCGGAGGGCTGGTAGGAATAACAGGAGGGCAGGTGGATGCCTGGATTCTCCTTCCTGGCTCCCAAAACAGGGCAAGAGGATGGATTTAAATTGCACAGGTCGCTGGCCACTTTCCTATGACCACCCCAGGCATGCCCCAGCCTGAACCAAGCACTCACTCTGCCACGCTTGCTTCATGACAAAGCTCCACACTTGGGTGAGAGCTGTCATGACTGAGGGGAGAGCTTTGTTGTGAGACATCAACGTGTCTCAGACCTGGACCAGCCTCTGTGCAGGGCGCGAGCAGCCATTACTGGCACAAATGTGGGCAGTGCATCAGAAGTGGTCCAGATGTCTGACTGTAGCTAGACTGCCACAGTCTGTACCCCAACCTATGTCAAGCACCCACGACAGTCCCTCTTGCTCCAGCACTGCTCCTCTCTAGGGTAAGTGTGCTGGTGCTGGGAACAGGGAGAGCACGCACTTGAAAGGAATGGAGCCAGCTTGGAACTGAACCTCAGGGCTTCTGCTCCAGGAACTTGGGACCTAACCCCACTCCCAATAGGGCAGTGATGGCCACTGAGCAGAGAAGACCGGGCTCAACCTGGCTCTGGCCCTAGCCCTCCATCTCTGGCCACAGCTACTATCACGCTGATAGCTTCCAGCACACAATGGGAAAAACAAAACTTATGTTCACATCAGATCCAGCTCTCCCACAAAAGTCACTGGGCACATGCAGACTGTATAGGGAAACTCCCAGACAAGGACACCCCTTCAAGACTGCAGTGCACAACTCGTTCACCTAATTTCATAGAGACAGAGAAAGGTAATCAAAATAAGACAGAGGAATTTGTTTCAATTGAAAGAGCAAGATAAATTCCCTCAAAAAACTAATGAAACAAAAATAAACAATTTACAGATAAAGAGTTCAAAACATTAGCAAAGGAATGCTACTGAATTGGGGAAAAGAATAGATGAAGGCTGTGAGAATTTCTATTTATTTATTATAAAATTTTCATACAATTTAATTAATTATTTTTTATTGGAGTACAGTTGCTTTACAATATTGTGTTAGTTTATACTGTATAGCAAAGTGAATTAATACAATTTTAAAAGGTTACTTTAGATATACAGTTATTAAAAAATATTGACTATATTCCCCGTGTTGTACAATACATCCTTAAGCCTATCTTACATCCAAGAGTTTGTGCATCCCACCCCCCCATTCCTATGTTGCCCCTCCTCCCTGCCACTGGTAACTACTAGTTTGTTCTCTATATCTGTGAGTCTGCTTCTTTTTTGTTATATTCACTAGTTTGTTGTAGAATTTAGATTCCACATATAAGTGACATCATACAGTAGTTGTCTTTCTCTGTCTGACATTTACTTCACATAACATAATGCCTTCCAAGTCTATCCATGTTGCTGCAAATGGCAAAATTTTGTTCATATATATATATATGTATATATATATATATATATATATATATATATATATATATATGTATATGTATACTACATCTTCTTTATCCATTCAACTGCTGATGGACGTTTAGGTTGTTTCCATATCTTGGCAATTGTAAATAATGCTGCTGCGAACGTTGGGATGAATGTATCTTTTCAAACTCATATTTTAGGGGTTTTGTTGCTTATATACCCAGGAGTGGAATTGCTAGGTCATATTGTAGCTCTATCTTTAGTTCTTGAGCAACCTCCATACTGTTTTCCATAGTGGCTTCAACAATTTACATTCCTACCAAAAGTGTACAAGGGTTCCCTTTTTTCCATATCCTTACCCAAAATTGCTATTTGTTGTCTTTTTGATAATAGCCATTCTGACAGGTATGAGGTGATATCTCATTGTGGTTTTGATTTGCATACCATTGATTAGTGATGTTAAGAATCTTTTCATGTGTCCATTGTCCATCTCTATGAATTCTTTGGAAAAATGTCTATTCAGGTCTTCTGCCAATTTTTAAAATCAGGCTGTTTGCTTTTTGGATGTTGAGTTGTATGAGTAGCTTATATATGTTGGATATTAATCCTTTATTGGTCATATTATTTGAAAACATCTTCTTCCATTCAGTAGGTTGTCTTTTTGTTTTTCAATGGTTTCCTTTGCTGTGCAAAAGCTTTTAAGTTTAATTAGGTCCCATTTGTTTATTTTTGCTTCTGTTTCCTTTGCATTAGGAGACGGATCCAAAAAAATATTGCTGCAATTTATGTCAAAAAGTGTTCTGCCTATGTTTCCCTCTAGGACTTTTATAGTATCGGTCTTACATTTAGGTCTCTAATCCATTTTGAGTTTATTTTTGTATATGGTGTTACACAATGTTCTAATTTCATTCTTTTACATGTAGCTGTCCAGTTTCCCTAGTACCTTTTATTAAGACTGCCTTTTCTCCATTGCATATTCTTGCCACCTGTGCAGTAGATTAATTTTCCGTAAGTGCGTGGGTTTATTTCTAGTCTCTCTATCCTGTTCCATTGATCGATGTATCTGGTTTTGTGCCAGCACCATACTGTGTTGATTACTTTAGCTTTGATTACTTAATAGAGTCTGAAGTTGGGGGGATGATTCCTCCAGCTCTGTCCTTTCTCAAGATTGTTTTGCCTATTCAGGGTCTTTTGTGTTTCCATACAAATCTTAAAATTATTTTTTCTAGTTTTGTGAAAAATGCCTTTGGTATTTTGATAGGGATTACATTAAATCTGTATATTGTCTTGGGTACTATGGTCATTTTAACAATATTAACTCCTCCAAACCAAGAATGTGGTGTATCTTTCCAACTGTTTTTGTCATTTTCCATTTCCTTCATCATTGTCTTATAGTTTTAGGAGTCCAGGTTTTTACCTCCTTGGGTGGGTTTATTCCTGATATTTTATTCTTTTTGATGTGATAGAAAATGGGATTGTTGCCTTAATTTATCTTTCTGACTGTTCATTTTTAATGTATAGAAATGCACCAGATTTCTTTCTGTTTTTGAAAACCTTTATTGGAGTATAATTGCTTTAAAATGGTGTGTTAGTTTCAGCTTTATAACAAGGTGAATCAGCTATACATATACATATGTTCCCATATCTCTTCCCTCTTGTGTCTCCCTCCCATGCTCCGATACCACCCCTCTACGTGGTCAAAGCACCGAGCTGATCTCCCTGTGCTACGTGGCTGCTTCCCACTAGCTACTTATTTTACGTTTGGTAGTACATATAAGTACATGCCACTTTCTCACTTTGTCTCAGCTTACCCTTCCCCTTACCTGTGTCCTCAAGTCCATTCTCTACATCTGCATCTTTATTCCTGTCCTGCCCCTAGGTTCTTCAGAATCACTTTTTTTAAGAGTCCATATATACGTGTTAGCATATGGTATTTGTTTTTCTTTTTCTGACTTACTTTACTCTGTAGGACAGAATCAAGGTCCATCCACCTCACTACAAATAACTCAATTTCCTTTCTTTTTATGGCTAAGTAATATTCCATTGTATATATACGCCACATCTTCTTTATGCATTCATCTGTCGATGGACACTTAGGTTGCTTCCATGTCCTGGCTATTGTAAATAGAGCTGCAATGAACATTGTGATACATGACTCTTTTTGAATTACAGTTTTCCCAAGGTATATGCCCAGTAGTTTGATTGCTGGGTAGTATGGTAGTTCTATTTTTAGTTTTTTAAAGATCCTCCATACTGTTCTCCATAGTGGCTGTATCAATTTACATTCCCACCAACAATGCAAGGGGGTTCCCTTTTCTTCACACACTCTCCAGCATTTATTGTTTGTAGATATTTTGATGATGGCCATTCTGACTGGTGTGAGGTGATACCTCATTGTATTTTGGATTTGCATATCTCTAATGATTAGTGATGTTGAGCATCCTTTCATATGTTTGTTGGCAATCTATATACCTTCTTTGGAGAAATGTCTATTTAGGTCTTCTGCCCATTTTTTCATTGGGTTCTTTGTTTTTCGTATTGAGGGGCTTGTAAATTTTGGAGATCAACCTTTGTCAGTTGCTTCATTTGCAAATATTTTCTCCCGTTCTGAGGGTTGATTTTTTGTCTTGTTTATGGTTTCCTTTGCTGTGCAAAAGCTTTCAAGTTTCATTAGGTCCCATTTGTTTCATTTTGTTTTTATTTCCATTTCTCTAGGTGGTGGGTCAAAAAGGATCTTGCTGTGATTTATCTCATAGAGTGTTCTACCTATGATTTCCTCTAAGAGTTTTAGAGTGTCTGGCCTTACACTTAGGTCTTTAATCCATTTTGAGTTTATTTTTGTGTATGGTGTTAGGGGGTGTTCTAATTTCATTCTTTTACATGTAGCTGTCCAGTTTTCTCAGCATCACTTATTGAAGTGGCTGTCTTTTCTCCATTGTATATTCTTGCCTACTTTATCAAAAATAAGGTGACCATATGTGCGTGGGTTTATCTCTGGGCTTTGTATCCTGTTCCATTGATCTATATATCTTTTTTTATCTGCCAGTAACATACTCTCTTGATTACTGTAGCTTTGTAGTATAGTCTGAAGTCAGGGAGCATGATTCCTCCAGCTCCATTTTTCTTTCTCAAGATTGCTTTGGCTATTCAGGGCCTTTTGTGTTTCATTACAAATTGTGAAATTTTTTGTTCTAGTTCCCTGTAAAATGCCTTTGGTAGTTTGATATGGATTGCACTGAATCTGTAGATTGCTTTGGGTAGTATAGTCGTTTTTACAGCGTTGATTCTTCCAATCCAAGAACATGGTATATCTCTCCTTCTGGTTGCATCGTGTTTAATTTCTTTCCTGAGTGTCTTATAGCTTTCTGCATACAGGTCTTGGTTCCCGTAGTTAGATTTATTCCTAGGTATTCTATTCTTTTTGTTGCAGTGGTAAATGGGAGTGTTTCCTTAATTTCTCTTTTATATTTTTAATCATTAGTGTATAGGAATGCAAGAGATTTCTGTGCATTAATTTTATATCCTGCTAGTTTACCACATTCATTGAATAGCACTAGTACTTTTCTGGTAGAGTCTTTAGGATTCTCTATGTATAGTATCATATCATCTGCAAAGAGTGACAGCTTTACTTCTTCTTTTCCGATTTGGATTCTTTTATTTCTTTTTCTTCCCTGACTGCTGTGGCTAAAACTTCCAAAACTATGCTGAATAATAGTGGTGAGAGTGGGCAACCTTGTCTTGTTCCTGATCTTAGTGGAAATGATTTCAGTTTTTCAACATTGAGGATGATGTTGGCTGTGGGTTTGTCATATATGGCTTTTATTATGTTGAGGTAAGTTCCCTCTATGCCTATTTTCTGGAGGGTTTTTATCATAAATAGGTGGTGAATTTTGTCAAAAACTTTTTTTTACATCTATTGAGATGATCATATGGTTTTTATCCTTCCATTTGTTAATGTGTTGTATCACATTGGTTGATTTGTGTATATTGAAGAATCTTCGCGTTCTAGGGATAAACCCCTCTTCATCATGGTGTATGATCCTTTTAATGTGCTGTTGGATTCTATTTGCTAGTATTTGTTTGAGGATTTTTGCATCTATGTTCAACCGTGATATTGGCCTGTAGTTTTCTTTCTTTGTGACATCTTTGTCTGGTTTTGGTATCAGGGTGATGGTGGCCTCATAGGCCAGAGGGAGTGTTCCTCCCTCTGCTATATTTTGGAAGAGTTTGAGAAGGATAGGTGTTAGCTCTTCTCTAAATTTTTGATAGAATTCGCCTGTGAAGCCATCTGTTCCTCGGCTTTTGTTTGTTGGAAGATTTTTAGTCACAGTTTCAATTTCAGTGCTTGTGATTGGGTTGTTTATATTTTCTATTTCTTCCTGGTTCAGTCACGGAAGGTTGTGCTTTTCTGAGAATTTGTCCATTTCTTCCAGGTTGTCCATTTTATTGGCATATAGTTGCTCGTAGTAATCTCTCATGATCCTTTGTATTTCTGCAGTGTCAGTTACTTCTTATGTTACATTCCTAATTCTATTGATCTGAGTCTTCTCCCTTTTTTTCTTAATGAGTCTGGCTAAAGGTTTATCAATTTCATTTATATTCTCCAAGAACCAGCTTTTAGTTCTATTGAACATTTATATTGTTAACTTCATTTCTTCTTTTTTTTTCTTTTCTTTTATTTTATTAGCACCTTTATTGGAGTATAATTGCTTTACAATGGTGTGTTAGTTTCTGCTTTATAACAAAGTGAAACAGTTATACATATACATATGTTCCCATATCTCTTCCTTCTTGTGTCTCCCTCCCTCACACCCTCCTTATCCCACCCTGCTAGGTGGTCACAAAGCACTGAGCTGATTTCCCTGTGCTATGTGGCTTCTTTCCACTAGCTATCTATTTTACGTTTGGTAGTGTATATATGTCCATGCCACTTTCTCACTTTGTCACAGCTTACCCTTCCCTGTCCCCATATCCTCAAGTGTATTCTCGAGTAAGTCTGTGTCTTTATTCCGGTCTTACCTCTAGGTTCTTCATGACTTTTTTTTTCTTAGATTCCATATATATGTGTTAGCATACAATATTTGTTTTTCTCTTTCTGACTTACTTCACTCTGTATGACCGACTCTAGATCCATCCACCTCACCACAAATAACTCAATTGTCTTTCTTTTTATGGCTGAGTAATATTCCATTGTATATATGTGCTACATCTTCTTTATCCATTCATCTGTTGATGGACACTTAGGTTGCTTCCATGTCCTGGCTATTGTACATAGAACTGCAATGAAAATTTTGGTACATGACTCTTTTTGAATTAAGGTTTTCTCAGGGTATATGCTCAGTAGTGGGATTGCTGGGTTGTATGGTAGTTCCATTTGTAGGTTTTTAAGGAAACTCCATACTGTTCTCCATAGTGACTGTACCAATTCACATTCCCACCAGCAGTGCAAGAGTGTTCCCTTTTCTCCACACCCTCTCCAGCATTTATTGTTTCTAGAATTTTTGATGATGGCCATTGTGACCGGTGAGAGATGATATCTCATTGTAGTTTTCATTTGCATTTCTCTAATTATCAATGAAGTTGAGCATTCTTTCATGTGTTTGTTGGCAATCTGCATATTTTCTTTGGAGAAATGTCTATTTAGCTCTTCTGTCTATTTTTGGATTGGGTTGTTTGTTCTTTGGATATTGAGCTGCATGAGCTGCTTGTAAATTTTGGAGATTAATCCTTTTTCAGTTGCTTCATTGGCATATATTTTCTACCATTCTGAGGGTTGTCTTTTGGTCTTGTTTATGGTTTCCTTTGCTGTGCAAAAGCTTTTAAGTTTCATTAGGTCCCTTTTGTTTATTTTTGTTTTTATTTCCATTTCTCTAGGAGGTGGGTCAAAAAGGATCTTGCTGTGATTTATGTCATAGAGTGTTCTGCCTATGTATTCCTGTAAGAGTTTGATAGTTTCTGGCCTTATATTTAGGTCTTTAATCCATTTTGAATTTATTTTTGTGTCTGGTGTTAGGGAGTGTTTTAATCTTTTTCTTTTACATGTACCTGTCCAGTTTTCCCAGCACCAATTATCGAAGAGGCTGTCTTTTCTCCACTGTAGATTCTTGCCTCCTTTATCAACCATAAGGTGACCATATATGTGTGGGTTTATCTCTGCGCTTTCTATCCTGCTCCATGAATCTATATATCTGTTTCTGTGCCAGTACCATACTGTCTTGATTACTGTAGCTTTGTAGTATAGTCTGATGTCAGGGAGCCTGATTCCTCCAGCTCCGTTTTTCATTCTCAAGATTGCTTTGGCTATTCGAGGTCTTTTGTGTTTCCATACAAATTGTGAATTTTTTTGTTCTAGTTCTGTGAAAAAATGCCTTTGGAAGTTTGATAGGGATTACATTGAATGTGTACATTGCTTTGGGTAGTAGAGTAATTTTCACAATGTTGATTCTTCAAATCCAAGAACATGGTATATCTCTCCATCTATTGGTATCATCTTTAATTTATTTCATCAGTGTCTGATAATTTTCTGCATATAGGTGTTTTGTCTGCTTAGGTAAGATTATTCCTAGATAGTTGATTCTTTTGTTGCAATGGTAAATGTGAGTGTTTTCTTAATTTTACTTTCAGATTTTCATCATTAGTGTATAGGAATGCCAGAGATTTCTGTGCATTAATTTTGTATCCTGCTACTTTACCGAATTCATTGATTAGTTCTAATAGTTTTCTGGTAACATCTTTAGGATTCTCTATGTATAGTATCATGTCATCTGCAAACAGTGACAGCTTTACTTCTTCTTTTCCGATTTGGATTCCTTTTATTTCTTTTTCTTCTCTGATTGCTGTGGCTACAACTTCCAAATCTATGTTGCATAAGATTGGTGAGAATGGGCAACCTTGTCTTGTTCCTGATCTTAGTGGAAATAGTTTCAGCTTTTCACTATTGAGGATGATGTTGGCTGTGGGTTTGTCATTTATGGCCTTTATTATGTTGAGGAAAGTTTCCTCTGTGCCTACTTTCTGAAGGTTGTTTATCATAAATGGGTGTTGAATTTTGTCAAAAGCTTTCACTGCATCTATTGAGATGATCACACGGTTTTTCTCCTTCACTTTGTTAATGTGGTGTATCACATTGTTTGATTTGCATATATTGAAGAATCCTTGCATTCCTGGAATAAACCCCACCTGATCATGGTGTATGATCCTTTTAATGTGCTGTTGGATTCTGTTTGCTCGTATTTTGTTGAGGATTTTTGCATCTATGTTCATCAGTGATATTGGCCTGTAGTTTACTTTCTTTGTGATATCTTTGTCTGGTTTTGGCATCTGGCTGATGGTGGCCTCATAGAATGAGTTTGTGAGTGTTCCTCCCTCTGCTATATTTTGGAAGAGTTTGAGAAGGATAGGTGTTAGCTCTTCTCTAAATGTTTGATAGAATTCGCCTGTGAAGCCATGTGGTCCTGAGCTTTTATTTGTTGGAAGATTTTTAATCACAGTTTCAAATTCAGTGCTTGTGATTGGTCTGTTCATATTTTCTATTTCTTCCTGGTTCAGTTTTGGCAGATTGTGCATTTCTAAGAATTTGTCCATTTCTTCCAGGTTGTCCATTTTATTGGCATAGAGTTGCTTGTAGAACTCTCTCATGATCTTTTGTATTTCTGCAGTGTCAGTTGTTACTTCTCCTTTTTCATTTCTAATTCTATTGATTTGAGTCTTTTCCCATTTTTCTTGATGAGTCTGGCTAATGGTTTATTACTTTTGTTTATCTTCTCAAAGAACCAGCTTTTAGTTTTATTGATCTTTGCTATCGTTTCCTTCATCTCTTTTTCAGTTATTTCTTTTTAAAAATATCTTTATTGGAGTATAATTGCTTTACAATTGTGTGTTGGTTTCTGCTTTATAACAAAGTGAATCAGTTATACATATGTTCCCATATCTCTTCCCTCTTCCGTCTCATCCCCTTCCACCCTCCCTATCCCACTCCTGTAGTTGATCACAAACCACCTAGCTGATCTCCCTGTGCTATGTGGCTACTTTCCACTAGCTATCTATTTTACGTTTTGTAGTGTATATATGTCCATTCCACTCTCTCACTTTGTCACAGCTTACCCTTCCCCCTTCCCATATCCTCAAGTCCATGCTCTAGTACGTCTGTGTCTTTATTTCCGTCTTACCCCTTTTTTCTTCAGGACTGTTTTTTTTCTTAGATTCCATGTATATGTGTTAGCATACTGTATTTGTTTTTCTCTTTCTGACTTACTTCGCTTTGTATGTCAGACTCTAGGTCCATCCATCTCATTACAAATAGCTCAATTTCATTTATTTTTATGGCTGAATAATATTCTATTGTATATATATGCCACATTTTCTTTATCAGTTCATCTGTTGATGGACACTTAGGTTGCTTCCATGTCCTGGCTATTGTAAATAGAGCTGCAATGAACATTTTGGTACATGACTCTTTTTGAATTATGTTTTTCTCAGGGTATATGGCCAGTAGTGGGTTTGCTGTGTCATATGGTAATTCTATTTTTAGTTTTTTTAAGGAATCTCCATACTGTTCTCCATGGTGGCTGTATCAGTTTACATTCTCAGCAACAGTGCAAGAGTGTTCCCTTCTCTCCACACCCTCTCCAGCATTTCTTGTTTCTAGATTTTTTGATGATGGCCATTCTCACTGGTGTGAGATGGTATCTCACTGTAGTTTTGATTTGCATTTCTCTAATGATTAATGATGTTGAGCATTCTTTCATGTGTTTGTTGGCAATCTGTGTATCTTCTTTGGAGAAATGTCTATTTAGGTCTTCTGCCCATTTTTGATTGGGTTGTTTGAAAATAGGCATAGAGAGAACTTTCCTCAACCTAATAAAAGCCATATATGACAAACCTACAGCTAACATCGTCCTGAATGGTGAAAAACTGAAACCATTCCCACTGAGATCAGGAACAAGATAAGGTTGCCCAGTCTCACCACTCTTATTTAACATAGTTTCGGAAGTTTTAGCCACAGCAATCAGAGAAGAAAAAGAAAGAAAAAGGATCCAAATCGGAAAAGAAGAAGTAAAGCTGTCACTCTTTGCAGATGACATGATACTCTACATAGAGAATCCTAAAGATGCTACCAGAAAACTACTAGAGCTAATCAATGAATTTGGTAAAGTAGCAGGATACAAAATTAATGCACAGAAATGTCTGGCATTCATTTATTACTGATCTGATCTTTATGATTTCTGTCTTCCTGCTCACTTTTGGGTTTTTTTGTTCTTCCTTCTCTTATTGCTTTATGTGTAAGGTTAGGTTGTTTATTTGAGATATTTCTTGTTTCTTGAGGTAGTAATTTATTCCTATACACTTCCCTCTTAGAACTGCTTTTGCTGCATTCCATAGGTTTTGGATTGTTGTGCTTTCATTTTCATTTGTCTCTAGGTATTTTTTGATTTCCTCTTTGATTTCTTCAGTGATCTCTTGGTTATTAAGTAGTGTATTGTTTAGCCTGTATGTGTTTGTATTTTTTACTGATTTTTTCCTGTAATTGATATCTAGTCTCATAGCGTTGTGGTCAGAAAAGATACTTGATACGATTTCAATTTTCTTAATTTTCCCATGGTTTGATTTGTGATCCAAGATATGACCTCTCCTAGGGAATGTTCCATGAGCACCTGAGAAGAATGTGTATTCTGTTGTTTTGGGATGGAATGTCCTGTAAATAACAATTAAGTCTCTCTGGTCTAAAATGTCATTTAAGGCTTTTGTTTCCTTATTAATTTTCTGTCTGGAAGATCTGTCCATTGGTGTAAGTGAGGTGTTAAATTCCCCCACTATTATTGTGTTGCTGTCGATTTCGTCTTTTATAGCTGTTAGCAGTTGTCTTATGTAGTGAGGTGCTCCTATGTTGGGTGCATATATATTTGTAATTGTTATATCTTCTTCTTGGATTGATCCCTTGATCATTATGTAGTGTCCTTCTTTGTCTTTTGTAACATTCTTTATTTTAAAGTCTATTTTATCTGATATGACTATTGCTACTCCAGCTTTCTTTTTATGCCCATTTGCATGGAATATCTTTTTCCATCCCCTCACTTTCAGTCTCTGTGTGTCCCTACGTTTGAGTTGGGTCTCTTGGAGACAGCATATATATGGGTCTTGTTTTTGTATCTACTCAGATAGTCTATTTCTTTTGGTTGGCTCATTTAATGCATTTACCTTTAAGGTAATTATTGATATGCATTGTTACTATTTTCATTTTCTTAATTGTTTTGTGTTTGTTTTTGTAGGCCTTTTTCTTCTATTGTGTTTCCAGCCTAGAGAAGTTCCTTTGTATTTGTTGCAAAGCTGGTCAGGTGGTGCTGAATTCTCTTAGCTTTTGCTTGTCTTAAATGCTTTTATCTCTCCATCAAATCTGAGTGAGAGCCTTGCTGGTTAGAGTAGTGTTGGTTATAGGGTCTTCCCTTTCATCAGTTTAAAAATATTTACCACTCCCTTCTGGCTTGCAGTGTTTCTGCTGAGAAATCTGCTGATAACCTGATAGGAGTTCCCTTGTATGTTATTTGTCATTTTTCACTTGTTGCTTTTAATAATTTCTCTTTTTCTTTAATTTTTGTCAATTCGATAACTATGTGTCTCAGCATGTTACTCCTTGGGTTTATCCTGCCTGGGACTCTCTGCGCTTCCTGGACTTGGTTGACTGCTTCCTTTCCCATGTTTGGGAAGTTTTCAACTAGTATCTCTTCAAAATTTTTCTTGGGTCCTTTCTCTGTCTCTTCTTCTTCTGGGACCCCTATAATGCAAATGTTGATACGTTTAATGTTGTCCCAGAGGTCTCTCACGTTGTCTTCATTTCTTTTCAGTCGTCTTTCTTTATTCTGTTCCATGGCATTGATTTCCACCATTCTGTCTTCCAGGTCACTTTCCCGTTCTTCTACCTCAGTTATTCTGCTATTGATTCCTTCTAGTGTATTTCATTATTGTATTGTTCAGCTCTGTTTTTGTTCTTTAGTTATTCTATGTCTTTGTTAAACATTTCCTGGATCATCTCAATCTTTGCCTCCATTCTTTTTCTGAGATCCTGGATCATCTTCACTGTCATTATTCTGAAATATTTACTGGAAAGGTGCCTACCTCCTCTTCATGTAATTGTTTTTCTGGGGTTTTATCTTATTCCTTCATTTGGGACAGAACCCTTTGTCTTTTCATTTTGTCTAACTTTCTGTGATTGTGGTTTTCCTTCTACAGGCTTCAGGATTGTAGTTCTTTTTCTGCTCTCTGCCCTCTGGTGGATGATCCTATCCAAGAGGCTTGTGCAAGCTTACTGATGGGAGGGATTGGTGGTGGGTAGAACCTTGTATTGCTCTGGTGGGCAGGGCTGTGCTCAGTAAAACTTTAATCCACTTTTCTGCTGAAGGGTGGGACTATTTTCCCTCCCTGTTAGTTGTTTGGCCTGAGGTGACCCAGCACTACAACCTACAGGCTATATGTTTGGGCTAGTGGCTGCCTCTGGGAGACTCACACCAATGGGTACTTCCAAGAACTGCTGCTGCCTGTGCCTTTGTCCCTGTAGTGAGCCACAGCCACCCTCTGCCTCTGCAGGAAACCCTCCAACAGTAGTAGGTATTTCTGGGTCAGTCTCCTATGGGGTCACTGCTCCTTTCCCCAGGTTCTGGTGTGCACAGGACTTTGTGTGTGCCTTCCAAGAGTGGAGTATCTGTTTCCTCCAGTCCTGTGGAAGTCCTGCAGAAGTCCTGCAATCAAAGTCAGATTCACTGGAGATTCTTAGTCCTGATTCTTAGTCCTGTTGCTGGACCCCCAGGCTGGGGAGCCTGACATGGGGCTCAGAACCTTCACTCCAGCGGGAGAACTTCTGTGGTATATTTGTTCTCCAGTTTGTGGGTCACCCACCCAGTGGGTATGGGATTTGATTTTATCATGATTGAGCCCTTCCTATCATCTCATTGCAGCTTCTCCTTTGTCTTTGGATGTGGGGTATCTATTTTTGTGGGTACCATCATCTTCCTGTCAATGGTTGTTCAGCCATTAGTTGTGATTTTGGTGCTCTTGCAAGAGGAGGTGAGCTCACGTTCTTCTACTCTGCCATCTTGAACCAATCTCCTCCTGAATTCTTTATATATTTTTTATATAATCCCTTGTCAGATATATGGTTTGCAAATATTTTTTTCTTGTTCCATAGGTTGCCTTTTCCCTTTTTGATGGTTTCCTAGCTGTACAGATGCTTTTTAGTTTGATGAAGTCTCATTTGTTTATTTTTGCTCTTGTTTCTCTTGCCTGAGGAGAGATATCCAGAAAGGTATTGCTAAGAATGATGTCAAAGAGTGTACTGCCTATGTTTTCTTCTAAGGGTTTTATGGTTTCATGTCTTACATTCAAGTCTTTAATTCATTTTAAGTTGATTTTTGTGTATGGTGTAAGATAGGAGTCCAATTTTTTTCTTTTGCATATGGATATCAGTATTCTTCAACACCATTTATTGAAGAGATTATTCTTTCCCTATTGTGTATCCTTTGTGCCTTTCTCAAAAGTTAATTGATTGTATATACGCATGTATACCTTGTTCTTCTATTCTGTTCCATTGATCTATGTGTCTGTTTTTATGCCTACAGCACTGTTTTTATTAATGTAGTTTGAAATATAGTTTAAATTCCAGAAGTGTGATGCCTCCAGCTTTGCCCATTTTGCTTCAAGATTTCTTTAGCTATTCAGTATCTTTTATGGTTTCATACGAATTTTATGATTGCTTTCTTCTATGTAGGTGAAAAATGCCATTGAATTTTAACATATATAGCATTGAATCTGTAGATCACTTTGGATAGTATGAACATTTTAACCATATTAATTCTAATTCTTCCAGTACATGAACACAGGATATCTTTCCATTTATTCATATTTTCTTCAATTTCTTTCATTACTATTTTATAGTTTTCAGCATATAGACCTTTCACCTCCTTGGTTAAACGTATTCCTAATTAATTTATTTTTTGATGCTATTGTAAATGGGATTATTTTCTTAAATTCTCTTTCAAATAGTTCATCATTAATGTATAGGAACAATATTGATTTATGTATATTGATTTTGTATCCTGCAGCTTTACTGAATTTATTAGTTGTAACAGTTTTGTTTTCTTTTACTTTAGTGGAGTCTTTATTGTTTTCTATATGTATCATATCATCTTGTAAACAGAGAAAGTTTTACTTTATTTTCTGATTTGGTTACCTTTTGTACCTTTTTCTTGCTAATTTCTCTGTATAGGACTTCTAGTCCTATGCTTAATAGAAGTGGTGAAAGTGGACATCCTTGTCTTGTTTGTGATCGTTGAGGAAAAGCTTTCTGTTTTCCACCGTGAATATGACATCAGCTGTGGGATTGTCATATATGATCTTTACTATGTTCCTCTATATTTTATTTTCTGAGAGTAAATAAATAACGTAAAAAATAAATAAAGTAAGGGGCTTCCCTGGTGGTCCAGTGGTAATGAATCTGCCTCCCAATGCAGGGGACGTGTGTTTGATCCCTGGTCAGGGAACTAAGATCCCATGTGCTGTGGGGCGACTAAGCCTGTGCGCCACAACTACTGAGCTCGTGCACCTCAGTGAGAGAGCCCGTGTGCCACAAACTACAGAGTCCATGCTCTCTGGAGCCTGCGCACCACAACAAAGTGCCCGTGCCACACTGAAAGTCCCTGCACGCCTCAACGAAGACCCAATGTGCCACAACTAAGACCCCTTGAAGCCAAAAAAACAAGCGATTTAGTTATACGTATATATATATATATTCTTAAAATAAATAAATAAAAATACAGTAAATATTTTTTTATTTATAATATTTGCTTTATTTTTATCACAAAAGAGTGTTGAATTTTGTCAAATGCTTTTCCTGCATGTATTGAGGTGATCTTATTTTTTTATCCTTCAATTTTGTTTATGTGGTGGATCACATTTACTAATTTGTGTATGCTGAACCATCCCTGCATCCCAGGGATAAGTACTGCTTGTTTATGTTGTATGATATTTTTAATGTGCTGTTGAATTTGGTTTGTTAATTTGTTATTGAAGATTATATCTTTCGACGAAATGACCACATTTTCATTATGAAGTGACCTTCTTTGACTCTTAACATTTCTGACTTAAAGTCTCTTTTTTGTAATACAAGTATAGCTACCCATGCTTGTTTTCTGTTTTCACTTGCATGGAATATTTTTTCTACCTCTTCATTTTGAGCTTATGCACCTTGTTGAAGCTGAAGTGAGTCTCTGATAGTCAGTGTATTGTTAGGTTTTTAAAAAAAATCTATCTAGTCACTCCATGCCTTTTGATCAGTAAATTCAGTTCATTTACATTTAGAGTAATAATTGATAGGTAAGAACTTACTAATGCAACTTATTGTTTTCTGGCTGTTTTGTAGTTTCCTTGCTCCTTTCTGCCTCTCTTGCTGCAACTCTTATCTAATGTAAGCATTCAGTGCTATAAATTTGGTATTACTTTAGTCATTGCACAGAAGTTGATATGTAGTATTTTTTTTTCATTTAATACCACATGATTATAAATTTCCTTTGAGTCTCCCTTTTAACTGTGATTATTTAGAACTGTGCTGTTTATTTCAAAAGTTGTTGAGGTTTTACTGTTATATTTGTTATTTATTTGTACATTTATTCCATTATTATCAGGAAACATACTATGTATGGGTTCAAAACTTTTAAATTTGTGGAAGTTAATTTTATGACATGATGCATTCTGTACAGTTATTTTTCCACTTACAAAATGTTTTGCCACTTTCTTCTGGTATCCACAGTTTCAAGTTGGAAGTCTGCTACCTTTGTAATTGTTGTTTCCCTTTATGTAATGCATCATGTTTTTCTAGCTGTTTTCCAGAATTTTTTTTGTCTTTAGTTTTTATAAGTTTGGTTATTATGTGTCTTGGTGTTGCTTTCTTTGGATTTCTTCTATTTGGGATTTGTTAATTTCCCTAAATCAGTATGTTTATGCCTATCATCAAATTTGGGAAATATTCAGCCATTATTTCTTCAAATATTTTTCAGCCTCACAATCTTCTTTCCTTGTGGGATTCTTATTACATGAATGTTATGTATTTTGTTATTTTTCCATGGTTCCTGTGTCTTTGTTTTTAGTTTATTTTTGGTATATTGTCCAGATTGGGTAATCTACTGATCTTTCTTTGAGCCTACTGATTTTTTCATCTGTTGTTTCCATCCTATTTTTTACTCCATTCATTGATCTTTAGTTTAAGTTACTGTATTTTTTCATTTATAGAATTCCCTTTGGTTCTTTTTATATATTGTATTTCTTTCCTGAGATTTTCTATATTTTTATTTGTTTCAAAAATACTCATAACTGCTTGTTGAAACACTTATATTATGGCTGATTTAATGTACCTGTCAGAAAATTCCTTCATCTTAATGATCTAGTTTTGGTATCTGTTTATTTTCTCATCTTATGTAAATTGTGGGGGATTTGGTTTTGTTTTGCTTTTTAGCATGCTGAGTCATTTTTTTATTGTATCCTGAACATTTTAAATTTTATTTTGTGTGACTCTGGTTTCTATTTAGTCTTTTTTAAAAATCATGAAATCACCCTGTTTTAGGTATGGAATGCATGTCTAAATAGGGATGGATGTTCAACTCCGTGTTATGCCCCACTGTCATCACTCTTGCAAATGCAGAGTACAGACTCACACACCACCTTTTTGCTGGTGAGTATAAATAGAACTTCAGCTTTCTTCTGAGCTTTACTTACACCTACTTGGAAACAATAGATCACTTACTGGAACTGCCTTATTGCAGCTTCATGGGAGTGGAGGTTTAACTCTCTGCTAGGCACCACTGACAACAGATTGGGAGAAAGTACTATGTTGACTAGCACACCTTCTTACTGCCTTGCTTCAGCCATTGTTGTTGGGAGTGGAGAGGTATCTCCTCACTTGTCCTAGCTGACATAAGTGGAGAGGAAGATTAAATGCCAGCTAGTACCACCTCACACCATCTCCTTCTGTCTTGGTGCTGCTATGTGGAAGTGCAAAATCAGAGAAGGGGAAAGCAGCATGTTGTTTAACATTACCTTGTACTGCCTCATTCCACCTCTTTGTGGGCAGGTGGAGGTGGGTCTCATCTTCCTGCTGGTCCCTACTGACACCAGGACTGTGTAAAAGCAAAGTGCCAAGCAGCTCCACATCATACCACCTTGTTGTTTCCATGTGAGGGTGGAAGTTGAACTTTCTACTGAGCTTCACTGACACTACTCCTGTAAAAGAAGGACATCAACACACAGTGCTTTACACTAGCTCATTTTGGCCTCCTTGCCACCTCAGTACTACTAAGTCAGGGTGGAAATTCTGCTCCCCACTGGGCTCCACTGACATTGAAGTGGGCGTGTGGACTGCCAACTAGCACCACCTCACACCACCTGGTGTTCCATGGTAAGAGTAGCAATTTAGCTTTCCACTGTGCCCTGCTGAAACCAGGAGTTGGGAAAGCAGTGTGCCAATCAGTGCTACCTGTTTGCTGTTGGTGGGAATGTAAGTTCAGATCCTTGCTGGGACCTGCTGACACTATCTCTGCAATAGCAGAGTTCTAATTGACACTGCCTGTTGCTTCTGGGTGGAAACAAGAGTTTAGCTCCTCACTGGGCCTTGCTGACACCAGGGGTTGCAAAGCAGTGTGTTGACTAGTAGCACTCCTTTGCTGTCTGGTGGGGTTGGAAGTTCAGCTTTCTACTGAGACCCACTGACACTACACTAGTGTGGAAATGAAAGTACTGACTAGCCCTGACCTTCATTGTTCATTCTGCTTTATTGATGCTGGGTGGGCATGGAAACCCAGCTCCTTGCTTGGCCCCACTGATACCACCCAGATGGGTGAGTCCAAGCATCCTTTACTATCACCAAGAAGGGAGTGAAAGTTCAGTTCCTTGTTGAGACCCCCTAACACCATTTATTGTGTCTGTCGATAATTCTGAGTTGCAGTTTTCTCCAATGCCCCATTCAGTAAATGGAAGGCAAAATAAAGACGCAGGCAACTCACCAAGTTCCTAAAGTTTCAAGGTACCGAAGCAGTCTATTACCTTCTTTCTACACTTCAGGGCTATTTTATGTTTTATAATATCCATGCTTTTGAATTGTTAAGAGAGGGAACTAGAGAAGATAGGGGCTACTCCATTCTGGCTAGAGCCCAGTAGTATATTTTTCAATTGTGTTTACTTCTTACTGTTAGAATATAAAGATAAAATTAATTTTTGCACACTGATTGTGGTTCAAGGTTCTTCCTAAGTTGACATGAATTTGCATAATTATTTGGACTTTACATGTACACAATTTTGTCATCTGTGAAAAGTAACAGCTTTTTCCCATTTATAACAATCATACCATTTATTACCTTTCACTGCTTATTGCAGTGCCTAAGATCTCCATTGCAATAATGAATTAATGCAGTGATGATGGACATTTCTTCTTTGTGCCGAAATCTAAAGGGAATTTATTAAATATTTCCCAATTAAATTTCTGTCATCTGTACGATTTTTGAATATGTTCTTCTATTAATGGAATCCTCTTCTATTCCAAATTTTCTGAGATTAAAAAAATTATACATCTGTATTGAATTTTATCAAATATATTTTCTCTGTATTTTTTTCCTTCTATGTGATTTACAATGATTTTTGAAGATTAAAGAAATCTTGCATTTTTGGACTGAATACTAGTGAGTTATGAAATATAGTATTTTTCATATATCCCTGCAAGTTATTAGCTTTTATTTTGTAGAATTTTTGGATCTTGCATCTATATAGGCTTGTAATATTCTTTTCTTGTAGTAACTGAGTCATGTCTTCATATCACAGTTATGCTGGTTTTCTAAAACAAGCTGGGAACTGTTTGATATTACATATTCCCTGAAAGATTTTGTATAAAGTTATTAAATAAAGATCTTCTTCTTTAAATATTTGGAAGAATTAACTAGTTAAGCCATCTGTATTTGAAATAATTTTTATGAGATAAAGTACAAAAAAGAATTCAATTTCTTCAAAGAATGTTCAGATTACTATTTTTTCTTTTGTTATTTTTTCCAATAATGCCATCCATTTAATCTTAGATATATATATATATATATATATATATATATATAGTTTCATACAGCTATTCATAATATTTTATTTTCAATAAGAGTAGACTCATAAGGTGTTCATTTTTTCATATGTGATTTTGGTAATGTGTATCTACTTTTTCTTTCATCTATCTCTTCAATAAACAAAATTGGCTTTGCTTATTGTCTCTATTATGGGTCTGTTTCTATTTTATTTATTTCTTTTATTATTCTTTTATTCTAAATGTTTGGATTTGTTTTGTTTTTTTTTCCCCTAGCTTCTGAGATGAAAGTTTATGTGACAGGCAGAAAAATGTCCCCATTAAAGATGTCCAAATCCTAATTCTGGGATCCTGTGAGTATGTTGTCTTACATGGCAAAAGATACTTTGCAAAAATTATTAAGTTAAAGATCTTGAGATGGTAATGTTAAGTTACATTATCCAGATGAGCCCCATGTAATCATAAAAGCACTTTTAAGATGGAGGAAGAGGGCCAGAGTCAGAAAAGATGAGAAAATAGAAGGAGAGATCAGAGTGATGCGATAGCTGGTTTTGAAGATAGAGGAAGGTGCCATAAGCTAAGGAATGCAGGCAGTATGTAGAAGATATAAGGGATAAGAAAACAAAGTCTCCGCTGAAGCACTCAGAAAGAATGCAATCCTGATGAGACCTTGACTTTAGCCCAGTGAAACCCATTTCAGATTTCTGATGACCAGAATAACAAACATAATTTTGTCTTGTTTTAGGTCACTAGTTTTGTGGTCACTTGCTATGATAGCAATGAAAAACTAATGTGATTTTAATACTATCAGTTTAATAGAAAGTAATATGTTTCTAAAAACTAAAACTAATGGTATATATTTTTAACAGAAAACTAATAATATTTTGGTACCTGGAAGAGAGGTGCTGCTGTAACAAATAATTACAAATGTAGAAGTGACTTTGGAATTAGAGTCTGGAAGACTTTTGAGAAGCATGTTTTAAAAAAAGTCTAGATTGCCTTGAATAGAGTATTAGTAGAAATACAGATGTTAATGACTGCTAAAACTCAGAAAAAGTGGAGCATGGTAGAGAAAAATATATCATCTTAGATATACCTGAATCATCATGAACAGACTGTTTCTAGAAATATGAACTTTAAGGCACTGCTGGTAAACACTCAGATGGAGATGAGCAACATGTTATGGAAATTGGAGGCAAAGAATTTCATATTATATAGTGGCAGAAACTTATCTGAATTGTGTTCTGAAGTTATTCTTTTTGTAAAAAGAACTTGTAAATGATGATTTGGATTTTAGCTGGTGATATCTACAGGTAAAGTGATGAAGCTTCAGCATGATTCTTCTTGCTGCTTACAGTAAGTGCAAGAAAAAAGAAATATACTGAGGGAAAAACTGTTAATTAAAAGAACAAGATGAAGTTAGGAACCAATAACAGGAAGAAACCTGGAAAATTTACAAATATGTGGAAATAAACACTCTTACAAAGCAATAGCCAAGAAAGAAATCAAAAGGGAAATTAGGGCTTCCCTGGTGGTGCAGTGGTTGGGAGTCCACCTGCCAATGCAGGGGACACGGGTTCGTGCCCCAGTCAGAGAGGATCCCACGTGCCACAGAGCAGCTGGGCCCATGAGCCATGGTCACTGAGCCTGCACGTCCGGAGCCTGTGCTCCGCAATGGGAGAGGCCACAACAGTGAGAGGCCCACGTACCGCAAAAAAAAAAAAAAAAAAAAAAAAAAGGGGGAAATTAGAAAACACAGTGACAAATGATTATAAGAACACAGCATATCAAAATTATGAGATGCAGCAAAAGCAGCTCTAAGAGGGAAACATATTGCTGTACATGCTTAAATTTAAAAAGAAGAATGATTTCAAATAAATAACCTAAGTTTTCTCCTCAAGGAACTAGAAACAGAAGAACAAACAAAATCTAAAACTAGAAGAAGAAAGGAGCAGAGCTAAACAAAATAAAGAATATGAAAACAGAGAAAATCAAAGAAAGCAAAAGTTGATTCTTTGAAAATATCAATAATACTGACAAACTTTAAGCTAGACTGACAAAGAACAAAAGGAAGAAGATGCAAATAACTAAAATCAGAAGTAAAAATGGGAAGGGATGATTCAAGATGGTGTTGATGAAAATATTCAAAGGGATGATTCAAGATGGTGTTGATGAAAATATTCAAAAAACAATCTATAATAGGAATAAAGAGTTTTATTTGAGCCAAACTGAGGATTACATCCCAGAAGACAGGGTCTCAGATAACTCTGAGGAACTTCTCTGGAGGAGCATGGTTTTAGGCACAGTTTTATATCTTGTCAGAACAAAGAACATTAAACAAGTCAAGAATACATTCCTTCAAGTTTTTTAAAAAATAACACAAACCCACAACAGATCCGCACCTACACAATGAGTCAGCATGGCCTTGGCACCTGGGAAGGGAGTCTTATCATTGAAAGGGTACCAGCATTGGCATCCCAGGAAGGGAAACATTTAATCTTTATTTTTAACATGGACATTCTTTACTTCTGGTCAATGCCCCCTTTTCTTTAATAATTAAAGCAGATGTACAATGTATGTTTGATAGGCCACACACAGGCTGTTTTAGTTAGCATAAAATTCAAGTTAACTCATATATAAGCCAAAACAACTTCCCCATACCTCAGTATGTGAAAAAATTTTTATCAGTGATGAAGTAGGAAGATCCTGAACTTGTCTCCTACCATGGACATAGTGAATCTACAGCTACATATGGAAAAATTTTCTCTGGAAAAGACCTAAAAACTAGCTAACTCCTTCACTTCAGACAAATGAGAAAAAAAGCCACATTAAAGTGGATAAGAGAGGCTGAGACACAGTCTCACCATAAACTCCACCCCTGGTGTGGTGACCCATTATTGGGAGGGAACTAACAGATCCAGAGCTTCTCCCTGAGGCACAAAAAGCTTGTACCCACATCAGGCACCTCAAATTTTAAAACCTGCACCTGAGAAATAAGCCCTCAAAACATCTAGCTTTGAAATCCAATGGAGCTCATGTTCATGAGATATAAAGGGCTTTAGCAAGCTGAGAAATGGCTCTTAAAGGCTTATGAGTGGACTCACCCCAGGACCCAGCACAAAAGCAGCCACTTGAAAAGTGCCCAGACTTTATGTGAAAGAGATTCATTTGCTTATCATAAAGCATTGGCTGAAGGGCAGGCGCCTACTGGGATACTCTCCAGGAACAGAGGCTTGTATGTGCCATTTTCATGCTCTCCCTCTGCCTTCCTAAAGTCAGTGGGCACCATCTTTTCTTTTCTTTCTTTCTTTCTTTTTTTTTTATTTTTACTTTAGACCATCTTTGTTATTGTTGTTCTCAGCAGGCACCATCTTTGTGCAGTCCCTCTATTGCACTTCAGAGCACCTGTAGCTCCCTGATGGGAGTTTTACACACGTCTGGTACCCTGATTTTTACTGTTGGTGTCCAGGGAACACCACTTGATTGCAAGTCTTTAGAGGACAGGGAAGTTTGTGTTTCTGTTTCCCCTGGGAAACAGGAAAGAATCTAGATTTTGTGGAACATAAAGCTTATATAATCTGGGATGAGGGAACTCTTTGAGAAAAATTCTATAAATTTATCATAACCAGACAGAGCTTTAGAAGGGACCTGTGCAAGTGAAGCGCCCTGAATTTGAGTTTGTGGTAAATCCTCCCATCATTATTAATCCATTCCAGACTTGTTCTTCCTTTCCATTGATTTCTCATTATAAATTTACTGGAGGACAAAATGTAACAGAGCTTTGGCTATTGTTATTCGATACCCTATTTTCACCAACTATGAGGCAGTCAATTGTGTAAAGAAGCAGCTGTGAACTTGGTAGAAACTCTAAGAGATAAAATTCTTATCAATGTACACCTGTCTCTGAACAAAATTGGCACTAGATGAGATTGTCACTAGATGGCACTAGTATGTGTGTGTGTGTGTGTGTGTGTATATATATATATATATATATATATATTTCCAGCCTTAAAAAGGAATGAAGTTTTGATACATACTACAACGTGCATGAAACTTGAACTCATTATGCTAAGTGAAATAAGCCACATACAAAAGGACAAATATTGTGTGGTTCCACTTATACGAGGTAACTTAAAATAGACAAATTCAAGGAGACACAAAGTGTAATAGAGGTTATCAGAAGCTGGGGGAAATGAGGAATGGAGAGTTAAACCTAAGGGGTACAGAGTTTCAGTTTGGGATGATTAGGTTCTGGAAATGAATACTGATGATGGTTGTACAACATTGTGAATGTACTTAATGCAACTGAATTGTACACTTATAAAATGGTTAAAATTGTAAATTTTATGTTATGTATATTTTAGCACAATAAAAATTCAATTACAGGGCTTCCCTGGTGGCGCAGTGGTTGAGAGTCCGCCTGCCGATGCCGGGGACACGGGTTCGTGCCCCGGTCTGGGAGGATCCCACGTGCCGCGGAGCGGCTGGGCCCGTGAGCCATGGCCGCTGGGCCTGCGCGTCCGGAGCCTGGGCTCCGCAATGGGAGAGGCCACAACAGTGAGAGACCCACGTACCGCAAAAAAAAAAAAAAAAAAAATTCAATTACAGTAACTTTTACAATAAATTAATCATAAAAGAATATATAGGGTTACATTTAACAAAGGAAGTACAAGATTTGTTTACTGAAGATTACAAAACATTGCTGAGAGTAATTAGAGAAGTCAAATAAATGGAGAGAATTTCCCTGTTCATGGGTTGGAAGACTCAGTCTTGTTAGGATACCCAATTCTTCCCAAATTGATCTATAGATTCAAGGCAATCCCAATCAGAATTCCAGGCTTTTTTTTTTGATAAATTAACAAGCTGATACTAAAATTTATATGGAAATGCAAAAGACTCAGAATAGCCAAAACTCTTTTGGAAAAAGAAGAAAAACAATGGAAGACTTTCACTTCCGAATAAAGAAATTAATATAATGCTACATAATCAAGACTGTGGTACTGGCATAAGGATAGACATATAGATTGATGAAACTGAATTGAAAATCCAGAAACAAATCCTTATATTCATGGTTGTGGTGAGTTTGAGGATTTGGAGACTGATCAAGGAAAAGACAAGGAGACAGGGTGATGGTAGTATTGTACAACAAGCTTTATTGAGTGGTGTCTGGACCAGGGTTGCATGAAAGGGTAAGTTTCTCACAGCAGAAGACCCTATACAGACTTTTCAATGGGCCATAACCCAGAGGGTGAAGAGGGTAAGGGAATTCCTGGGAGAGAGGTAAATCAAAGAGGGGGCTTAAGTGTCTAGGCGCTGTCCTTCAGCAGAAAGGTGGGCAGTCTTTGGATCAGAGAGCTCCAAAGGGCCAGTTTAGGATCTTTTATAGCTACAGAGTTTATCTCTAGCTAGCAAATGTTGGGTGCAGTTTTGTAGGGTAACAGACAAGCTCTAAATGACCAAAAATATGCTTATTTAGGTATAATTAAAGCAGTTAGATGTGTGAGAATTTGAGTTTGGTTCTGAAGGGCTTTGAGCTAAGGGTCCTAGCCTGCTATGATGAATAAACAATGTAGGGGCTGATATACAGGGGTCATCTTTGGTCCATTTATATAACAATGGTCAACTGATTTGTGATAAAAGTACCAAGGCAATTTATTGAGGAAAAGATAGCTTTTTAAACAAATGGTGGTGGAACAAATAGATATCCATATGCAGAAAGCTAAACCAGGGCCTTGAACTCACACCATCTGCAAAAATTAACTCAAAATGGATCACAGACCTAAATACAAGAGCTAAAACTATAAAACCTTTAGAAGAAAATATAGGAGAAAATCTAGGACCTTGAGTTAGGCAGAGATTTTTTTAGTTATGACACCAAAACACAGTCCATTAAAAAATGACAAATTGGATCTCATCAAAATTCAAAACTCTTGCTCTTCAAAAACACCATCTTAAGTAGGTGTAAAAGTATGTGCAGCATACTGGTGGAAAATATTGCAAAACACGTATCAGATAAAGGACTTGTATGGAGAAAATGCATAGAACTCTTATACCTCAATAATAAAAAGATAATCATACCAATAAAAATGGGTAAAAGATTTGAAGATGTTATATCAAAATATATGTGAATGGCTAATATGCACATGAAAAAATAATCATTAGGGAAATGCAAATTAAACCACAACAGGATACCTTTTCATACTCACCACAATGGCTAAAATAAAAAACAAAGACTTGCACACAAATGTTCATGGTAGCATAATTCATAGCAGTCAAAGTTGGAAACAGCCTATATGTCTATCAGTTGGTGAAAAAGTAAACTTAGTGTGGTATATCCATGCACTTAATTCCTATTAAGCAATAAAAAGGAACCAACTATGGATACATGCTATGACATGAATCTCAAAATCTTTATTCTCAGGGTAAGAAGCCAGACACACAAGACTACATATTGTATGATTCCACTTATATGAAATATTCAGAAAGATAAAGCTATAAAGACAGAGAGTGTATTAACATTGCCTATAATGGAAGTAGGAAGTATAATGGAAATTAACAGTAAATGTTCATGAACTATCATATTGGGATGATAAACATGTTCTGAAATTGATCCATGGTGGTGGTTGTACAACTTGGTAAGTTTAAGATCATTGAATTATGCACTTGAAAAGGGTGCATTACATGATATACAAAATATGACCCAATGAGGTTATTTTAAAAATAAAGCTGACATGAACATTTTTAATACCAATTTGTTGGTAGCAATATCTGAGAGTTCCAGTTTCTCTACATACTTGTCAAAGTTTGGAATACTCAGTTTTTTAAAAATTATAGGCATTTCAATTCTCTTTATGTAGTAATCATTTATTTTGTATATATATGTGTGTTATACATATTTTACCTATTTTTGCTTAGTGCTCATTTTACTTATTGTTTATGTTTTTGTTTGTTGGTTTGTTGTTTTCAGCATTTTATGGTAAAATATACATAACATAAAATTTACTATTTTAACCATTTTTAGTTATACAGTTCAGTGGCATTAAGTACATTCACATTACTGTGCAACTATCATCACCATCCAGAATGTTTTCATTTTTCTGAACTAAAACTCTGTACCCATTAAATAAAAATGCCCATTTTCACCTGCCCCTAGGCTCTGGCAACCACCATTCTACCTTCTGTCTCTATGAATTTGACTAGTCTATGTACCTCATATAAGTGGAATTATACAGTATTTGTCTTTTTGTGTCTGGATCATTTCACTTAGCATAATGTCTTCCAGGTTAATAATCCATGTTGTAGCATGTGTCAGAGTTTCATTCTTTTCAAAGGCTGAATAATATTCCATTGTATAAAAATACTACATTTTGTTTATTCCTCTGTCAAGGGACATGTAAATTGTTTCTAACTTTTGGCTATTGTGAAAAATGCTGCTACGAACATTGGTGGAAAAATATCTGAGACCCTGCTTTCAATTCTTTAGGGTATATACCCAGAAGTGGAATTGCTGGATCATATGGTAGTTCTGTGTATTTTTTTTTGAGGATCCGACATACTGCATTCCACAGCTGCTGCACCATTTTATCTTCCTCAGCAATACACAAAGTTTCCAATTTCTCCAAATCTTTGCTGACACGTTATTTTTTGTTTTCATTATTTTATTATTTTCATAATAGCTAGCCTATTGGATGTGAGGTAGTATCTTATTGTTTTTTCAATTTGCATTTCCCTAATTAATGATGTTGAGCATTTTTTCATGTGTCATTTGTATCTCTTCTTTGTAGAAATGTCTATCCAAGACTCTTGCCAATTTTTTTTTTTTTTTTTTTTTGCAGTACACGGGCCTCTCACTCCTGTGGCCTCTCCCGCTGTGGAGCACAGGCTCCGGACACGCAGGCTCAGTGGCCATGGCTCATGGGCCCAGCCGCTCCACGGCATGTGGGATCTTCCCAGACCGGGGCACGAACCCGTGTCCCCTGCATCGGCAGGCGGACTCTCAACCACTGCGCCACCAGGGAAGCCCTCTTGCCAATTTTTTAATTGAGTTATTTGGGTTTTTGTTGTTGTTGAGTTGTAGGAGTCCTTAATATATTCTCTATGTTAATCCTCTATGAGATATATGACTTGTAAGTATTTTCTCCCATTCCCTGGGTTGCCTTTTAACTCTTTTGATAGTATCCTTTGATACACAAATGTTTCTAATTTGAAGTCCAATTTATCTATTTTTTTTCTTTCATTGTCTATGCTTTTGGTTTCATATACTTTTGTTTCATGTAATGAAATCACACCATTCCCTTTGTGGTTTCTGTGGCTGCATGTATGACTATGAAGGACTCTTCAATCTTAAAATTAGATGAACATACTTTCTCTTTGCCTTTTAATAGTTTAGTTTACATAGTATATTTAAATAAGTGGATTTTCTTCTAAAATTACATTTTTAGAAACTAAGAACATTGGAATATGTTAATGAGAGGAAAAATTTATGAGCCTATCCCAGTTTTACTTTAAAAAAACCTCTAGCCTAAACACAACACTTATATAAACAGGTCAGAAAGAAAAGGACCGAAATGTTCACATTAGTTCTCTCAGGGTTGTGAGATTAGTAGTGATTTCAGCTATGCTCTAAAAATTTCCTTATTTTCCAAAATTTAAAAAATAAGCATATACTGTATTTATTATCAGAAAACTACAAGGAATGTTGCTACTACAGAACCAGAAAAAGAAAACCGGAAATGCAGGACTCTTAACTATAGAACTACCCAGATTGATACATGAGCCTGAAAATTGAATTTTGTAAATAATGTAATGATAAACAGTACAGAGAGATTAAGTAAAAAGAAAAATTTACCTACATACTGAGAGAATCTGTAAAGAAATACAACAATATGTAAACAGTGTTTATCTCTGTGATAGTAGCACGATAGAAATTAGTGTTCAAATTGGAAAAGACAGTCAAACATTTTTAATTGTTCAATTAATAAATAATCAGCATTGGAAATATGGACAAAGTAAACATCACCAATGATTTCTACCCAAAGGAAAATTTTAAATGATTGCATAGTATTCCATCCTATGAACACTCTAACATATATCTAACCATGTCTTTAATGCTGAGATTTAGATTATTTCCGATAACATTTGTCAAGTAAATGTTAAGATTTAAATATATATATATATATTAATTTACATTTGAGCATTTCTTTGAAAAATTCCCAATGGCTTTAAACCCAGCATCAAGAAAGAGGAAGAGGCAAGTCAGTATTAGGACTGGGTTACTGACTATAAGCTAGACAACTGGTTTATAGTCTTGTGTGTTCACTTGCTATATAGTGGGATGCAGCATTTTGGCTCTTCATCACAGGCCCTCTTTAACCCAACCTCCATCTAACCATCTAAACTCCATCCTGTCCCCACTCCCTACCCCAGGAAACGGTAAGGAGGATTTTCCAATCTCAAATTATTGCTCACTTATCATACAGCTTGTGGAAAGTACAGAAAACCAGAATATAGAATATTTAAATCACTGGCAGTTACACCACCCTGAGACCAGCATTTGCTAAATTTTTTAGTGTTTTCCCTTCTAACCTCTTTTTATAAGTCCCCCCCCCCTCCTTCCCAGAGCCCAGGGCTAAAATCAAAGGGACAGATTTAGGATGGGTGAATGCCTTGTCTAACATTTTAGTTACTACTTTCTCTTAACTCTTTTGAAATTATAAAAATATAATACTAGTTGAAAACTGAAAGGATAAACTAATAAAACCTGGTTTCTAGAAAACTTGGGTGGTGGTGTGGGACGAGTGGGAGGTGGATGAATCAGCCATATTAGAGAACCTGGGAAAGTGAGCAGAGTTAGAAACTTGATAAATCTATTAATTTATTGGCTCATAGTTTGTCAATCACGTCAGCCCAGCAAATGAAATTAGAATAGAGTCGTGGGGGAGGGAGGGTGTGACGCAGCAAGCTATTTGCAACAAGAAAATCTAGCCGAGAGACAGCTGCGTAATCATATTGCGGCACCGTTTTTACTTGCAGCAGCTGCTGCTTGCGGAGGACATCAGCCCGCTGCGGCTCTCTGCAGTCTCTGGCCTGCTCCTGCAGGACCGGTCACTGCGGCCATTGCTACTCTCTGCACCCCAGCCCGGCCACCGCTGCCTCTGTCCGGTTCTCACAGCCTCAGCACCGTGTTCATCCTGGCAGCAGCCTCGACAGTCGCTCCCGCCTCCCAACGCAGTCCGACCACTACCGCACGTTCCACCTCTGCCCCAGCCACCGCCGCTTCTTCTGATATTCCGGTGAGTCTTTCCTTGCGGAGGTCAGGTCTCCTGATCTTGGCGGTAGCCACCTTAGGCGTGTGAGGTCCTTTGAAAAATGGCCGAGTCAGCCGACCACAAGGAACTGTTAGAATCCAGTCAAGAAGAGGCTGGTGATAAGGTAATGATGGAGGGGCCCAGGGAACAGCCGGAGCGCGGTGAAGATGCCGCCGCTGGGCCTGGAGATGATGGGGAGCGCGGTGAAGAAGCCGCCGCGGGGCCTGGGGAAGAAGGGGGAAGAGGTGAAGAGGCTGCTGCTGGGTCCGGGGATGGCGGGGAAAAAGGTGAAGATGCTGATGAGGACTCAGACCCAGACCGTCCAAAAGGACTTATCGGTTATCTTTTAGATACAGACTTTGTTGAAAGTCTACCTGTGAAAGTTAAATACCGTGTGTTAGCCCTCAAAAAGCTTCAAACTAGAGTGGCCAATCTAGAATCCAAATTCCTAAGGGAATTTCATGGTATTGAAAGAAAGTTTGCTGAAATGTATCAACCTTTATTGGAAAAAAGACGTCAGATAATCAATGCAATCTATGAACCTACAAAAGAGGAATGTGAATATAAATCAGACTTTGAGGACTATGATGATGAGATGTATGATGAGGAAGAGATGTGTGGTATTGAGCAGGGTCTGCTACATGACTACATAGATGAGGATGACGGTTGTGAAGAAGATTATTATGATTATGCTATTGAAGAGGATGATGATGATGATGACGACGACAATGATGACGACGACACCGAGGCAGCTGGAGATGAGAATAAAGAAGAGGATCCTAAAGGAATTCCTGATTTTTGGCTGACTGTCTTAAAAAACGTTGACATACTCACTCCTTTGATTAAGAAATATGATGAGCCTATTCTGAAGCTCCTGTCAGATATTAAAGTGAAGCTTTCAGATCCTGGTGAACCTCTCAGTTTCACGCTAGAATTTCACTTCAAACCAAATGAATATTTCAAAAATGAGCTGTTGACAAAGACCTATGTGCTGAAGTCAAGGCTAGCATATTATGATCCCCATCCCTATAGGGGAACCGCGATTGAGTATTGCATAGGCTGTAAAATAGATTGGAATGAAGGAAAGAATGTCACTTTGAAAACAGTCAAGAAAAAGCAGAAACACCGGATCTGGGGAACAATCCGAACTGTGACTGAAGATTTCCCCAAGGATTCATTCTTCAGTTTCTTTACTCAAGGAATCAACTCAAAGGGAAAGGATGGAAATGATGATTTTCTACTTGGTCACAATTTACGTACTTACATAATCCCAAGATCAGTATTATTTTTCTCAGGTGATGCACTTGAATCTCAGCAGGAGGGGGTAGTTAGGGAAGTTAATGATGAAATTTATGACAAAATTATTTATGATAATTGGATGGCTGCAATTGAGGAAGTTAAAGCCTGTTGCAAAAATCTTGAAGCAATAGTAGAAGACATTGATCGCTAAAGCAGAGTGTACATGGCCCTGAAATTAATTGCCCTAGATCTAGTTACTCAAGTTATAAGAAGTTAATTACATTCTTGTGTTCTTAATTTTTCTTGTAGTGTCAGTTAAAATGTATGTCTCAGAAATATGAGAAGTTCAAATACTAATTCATTTGACCTTGCATTTTAGTAGTAGAATATCTTCAAGAAAGTATTTACTGTGGTAAATGATTTAAGACATATTAATATAATGTGTAGTTTAATCCTTCTGAAGTCCTTTTGTCATGTAGGTATTAATCTGTAGCTGTGAATATTATCAGAAATGCTAAATGAGATCAATATTTATTCCAAAAGAAAATCTTGGGGAACCAACCCAAGGTTCTTTTCCTGTTGTTTGTTTCTTGCATTTGTGTTTTCTTAGGACTTTAGCTAGTGGGTTTAATTTTATTGTGCCTGCTTCAATTTGCAATAAAAATGCAATAGAATTTAAAACTTGAATGCTTAAGAAAAAGCCTGTATATAGTTAAGAATTTCAGGCAAAACCACATTTATTGTTAATAACAGCTTGTTCATAAGTTCTTGTATTTTATGTGACCATGATAAATAATGAAACTTAGTCATATTGAGGTTATCAGTGAAGTGTTGATCACAGTATTCTCCAAAGATTGCCACATATTGCTCTGTGTAATTGTGTAAACTGTAATTACAGTGTATAATTTCTTTTTTCCTATAGTACTTAATCATTCATTGAAAGTGATCACTTTATCATTCTGAAAATATTTTTCATGTTCCTTCACCACAAAATAAAATGAATAAAAATTTCAGTGATTTATGTTATAAAAGTGATCTTTTTTATTGTAAAAGTAATGTTTATTGGAGTACCGAAAACCATATACCCATTCTCCAAAGATAAGCATTGCTTATGTTTTGATTAATTTTCTACTCTTCTTTTTCTGTGTGTTTATATATGCCTGCAAATTTACTAAAACTCTGCTTAGAGGGGCAAAGAAAGTGTATCTTTTTTTATTGTTTACAACTGAATTAGTCTTAATCGTGAGTCCACCTCCACCTCCCAGGGCTGCAGGGAAACAAAAATCTCAATTTTAATCAATCCAGTAAATTCATTGCCATTTAATAATTAAAACACTCCAAAAATAACAGGCTCATGTGTGTTAGTCTATATTTCAGATTTACCTACTCTTCCACAAGGTCATCTGGATGTATAGGGGCTTATATTGCTTTATGACATTGGTTGGGGGTGCACTGACTGGGGACAATGGGATGTGGTTGGTCAGAGAGCTGACTTTGTCCCAGAGCTGATTTTGCCTTCCTCAAGTGTGGAAACCCAGAAATGTGGCTGCCCCCTTTGGCAAACTCTGTGAAGGACACATCTATCCCTCTGGGATAACAGCAAACTTCCTTTTTTTTTTTTTTTTTTTTTTTTGCGGTATGCGGGCCTCTCACTGTTGTGGCCTCTCCCGTTGCGGAGCACAGGCTCCAGACTTGCAGGCTCAGCGGCCATGGCTCACGGGCCCAGCTGCTCCACAGCATGTGGGATCTTCCCAGACCGGTGCACGAACCCGTGTCCCCTGCATCGGCAGGCGGACTCTCAACCACTGCGCCACCAGGGAAGCCCAACAGCAAACTTCTTAATCTCTTCCATGCCATGTGAGAGCTGAGAGTGGCTAGGAAGTGCTAACTCTATCTCGTTATTGCTGCCTATCCACTCTTCCATCCCAGGTGGTTGTGATGTGATCCCACAGAATTATAAAATGAAAATGGAACAAAATCTCCTCTGCTCGTGACTTATTCTTCCACTATTGAACATACCTCTTCCTTCGGATTTTGGCTCAAAGACGTAAGTTTATAACATTGCCTGCATTTCTTACCACTGTCTCATCTCTACAATCAACTGGGGAGGAAGGTATGGGATTTTTTCTCTCCTTTTCCTGTCTGGAAAGGACCTTCCTCTAATATCGTATCTTTCTCCCAGGGTTAGGGGTAGATGCTCACTTGCTTTTCTCTGGGGTTGCAATAGTTGACAGGATATTGGGAAACAGACAACTTACGATTATAGGGGAACCTAAATCAGGAAACATTTACAGTGTATACTTGATAAATGTAGACTTTTTCACACTTTTCACCACCATTAATCTTGACCTCTATTAAATACCTGACTCCCTCTAAACCCCTCCCACACACAAAAATTGGGCCCCTTTTAATAGTGGTTGCTGTTACTATGCATTAAAAAGTCAGGAACATGGGTGTATCTTTCTTGCTACTTCAGGGAGGAATATCAGACGTTTTGAAGTCCCTCCTGTCCCTTTATCTTGCCTTCATGAAATAGAGCAGTAAAGCTGCTTCTGGGCTTTCTGTAAGGGCAGGCCAGTCCCATTTGCTGTATCTGTTATGTCAGTGGCCTCCAGCCAAAGACCACCAGGGACATACCAGTAGTTGAACAAGTTGGGTTTATTCATCATTGCTGTGACAGAGAACCGTTGTATGTTATCAGTAAGTGGGTGTTAGAAAACATACTTCAGGATTTGGGCTTTGGTTGCATGATTTGGTATATGGTCTAAGGAAGTGGGGGTATTGGTAGCTCAATAAATCTTATCTATAGGGGGGAGAAAATAGAACAAAGATAAGGCAGTACTTGATAAAGAGGTTTAGCTACTCATTTTAGCTAGAATGACAAGGGTGTTTGGTATTTTGTGGATGTCAAAGTGACCTTGTTTTTGTCTGTGCTTAGACAAAATTAAGAGACCTTGCTTTGTCTCATTTTATTGTGGTCCCAGAGTAACCTTTTCTGAGGTTGGTATTCTGTGAGTTGGTTTATCTACACTAGAATAACATGGCCTAGTTGTGTGTACCAGGCCAGCTTCCTGATGTCAGGGACTGCTTTTTATATTTCTCTTTCATCTCTTCTCAGGAATGCAGTTTGATACTATAATCACTCCCATAGCTTGTGGTGGGATGGAGGTTCATTTGATTTGGGTTTAGCCTAGTGTAGAGGTCCTTTAGGCCTTGAGGATAGGCCATCAGCTTTTGCCCACATGCCAGAGAGATCTGTATTAGGGTTTAGGGCTCAAGTGTAACTAAAAATAGAATTTTACCTTAATTCTTTTTGTAACTATTCTTAAAAAGTATGTCATTAATATGGTCCTAGAGGGATTGTTGAGCTGGCTGTTGGGCATTGTTAGAATTTTGGTATTCTGAGGGAAAATACTGAAATACATAAATACAACAAAATTTCACTTTGGGTTACATAATAATTTATAGTGTAAATTATAGTATTTAGTATTATATATCATATGGCAGAGTGGTTAGTCTTTGAAGCCAGGCTGCTTGGATTCAAATTAGTTGGGTGACCTTGTGCAAGTTACTTTATGTGTCTCAGTTTTCATACCTGTAAAAATATGGTAATAATTGTACAATTACCTCATAGATTATTATGAAGATTTAACTGGTTTATGTAAAGTTCTTGAAATATACATGGCACATAATAAGTGCTATATAGGTATGTCTATCTTTATTATTTTTATTATCAAGTTTATATCTTAAACACTCAAAGCTGGTATACAGTAAGGGTGCAGTAAATTCTTATTAAATTATTAATAATTGTCCCCCTAATTTGTTTCTAATTTACAAAAAGTGAAATCATATACTTTGCATTTTAATAACAGAATCTCCAAGACTTCTCCAAGTATTAAGGAGGGCTAAGTGGCAAGTTTACCAGCAATACTTACGTTAGTGGCAAGCCTGGTTAATGAAGAAGAAAATAAAGTGACTCTGACTCTGGTGTTCCATACTGCTGAGTGCATTCATTAGCCTTGTAGCTGTGTACACCAGGCTCAATGCTCATCACAGGCCATTTTGTTCACTGGCCAATAAATGCGTCATTAAATTAAAATATTTGGAAAACAGAAATAAATACAGAAGATGAAAATCACATGAAATTATATATCATTCATAAGTATATAACAGATTTGATTGTTCAGTTACCACACAGCTATGTGCAGCATGTAGCTAACTATTTGAAAGCAGATAATCTTTTAAAAAGGAATATAAATTACAGCTTTATATGGAACACTTTAACATGTGTGAATGTGTCTTCACTCCCAGCCTCCTTCAAAGCTGCTTATGGCACCTGACCCCTGTGTGCCTCAGCCAGAATTGCCTTTCTTTTTACAGGCCACAGGTACTCTTACACATAGAATATGGTTTCATAAAGCACCGGAACCTGAACACTATTCATCCACTCCTTTTGACCAGCGTGCTTGCACAAAGGCCAAAGAGGAGACTTACACTAGGGGCTTCCATGATGATTCAACCCTATCTCTCCTCCCACCCTGCCATCCATGTATGCTCGTACATGCCCTAGGAAAGAAGTTTTATCAGGGCTGGGGTCCTTTATGACCCCTAGTTGTAATTCACTGCCTCTGTAAAATAGAGAATTCGTGTATTGATTTAAACCTCATACAAAAGGTTCTGCATTCCAATGGAGTGTATCACTGGGCCATGAGAAAAAAAGCTTTCCCAGTAGTCTTATTTGCTAAGATTGGTGCTGAAATAAAAACTTCCCAAGGCAACTTCATGAAAATGGTAAAAAATGATTATTTTTATTAAATTTTCTATTTCACACTTAACATGCTCTCAGACTCTCTCTCTCTCTCTTTTTCTCTCTCTCTCTCTCTCTCTCTCTCTCACACACACACACACACACACACACACACACACACACACACACACACACACTGGATGATCCAGGATGAGAGGAAGCTCATGGTCAGAGAGATTGACAGCAGGTGGAACCAATATGGAGTGCTTTATCATTTGTTATTTCTCCATCAGCTATCAAGGTGAAAGGAGGTAATAAAAATTGATATTGTGTGCATGCTTACATCTGTGCGTAAATATACATGTTTTAATGCAAAATATGCTAGTAACAAGTGGAAATGATACTTAGACAATAATCTTTGTTGTCCAAAATGCCAGGAATCCTATGGATAAGGAAAGAGCGAGTGGTTTTCGATGAGTTTTCCTCACTATGATGAGGTATGTTTCTCTTTACAACTTAGAGGAATTGAAAAGGTGCTTTTACTTGCTGAGACCCATATTATGCAATTTCAGACATTTACATTTCTTGGTCAAGTATTAAACTTACATACTCTTACTGTATGGTGTTTGCAGAACACTCCAGCATTAAAGTCCTCAGTAGTGTTTGGGTAAGAGTGGTTATCTCAGTTTTTCAGTTGAGAAATCTGAGATCTGATCTCATCGCTTGCGCTCTTTTCATCGCATCATGCTGCCTTCAGTGAAACTGAATGATGCTGCTAGTTTACTTATGTTAAAATATCTCTACCCATATTAAAGCTGCTTGGTACTAGTACTGGAATAGATATTAACCTAAGTTCCTTTGTCAGATTTGTTACTTGATTGACTTAGAGTATATGGTAACAGCTAGGCTGAAGGTTTTTAAGAAAACTTCCTAATGCAGCTTAGCAATGTAAAAGTATTACAGGAATTAAATCTCATTTCCTCTTAAATATTCTATAATTTACACTTTGGTAATGTGACCTAATTCTCACTTAGTCATAGATTTAATTTAAATTTATTGCTTTTTTGAAAACTCATTTTTTAAAAAAATCTGGGTTCTTGTCCCTATTGTGAAACTTGTGTATGATGTGACCTGGGTCAAACTAATAAATTCCACTTGTCAGCAGTTTCCTTATCTGTGCAATGGAGATAATTAGTAGTGTCTAGGTCATAAGACTGTTTTGATAACTCATTGCGATAAAGACTGTCAAGTACTTAGCACAATGCCTGGCACATAACAAGCCCTAAAACATTAGGTTATTATTATTATAATCATCATCATCACTTCTTAGGATTCTTAGGATCACATTATAATATAATCGGCTTTGTACATAATAGGGACTTAAATTATAGCTACTCTTTTATAGCTTTATATCCCTGAGGTAATCACAAACAGAAGAGGATTTAAGGTGATTAAATGCCTTTTTTTCTCTTTTTATTTGAAATAATTATAGACTCACAGGCAGGTGCAAAAATAGAACATAAAATCATGTGAACCCTGTAAGCTTATGCTTTTTGCCAGATTTTGGGGTTTTTCAGCTTTTATTTACTTGAATATTTTTTCAGCGCCACACTCCTGCTCCTTTCTTTCTGGGACCCAGATGACGTACATGTTAGATCTTTTATTATTGTCACAAGTGTTGTGGCTTTGCTCATTTTTTTCAGTCTATTTTCTTTTTGTTCAGACTGGGTCAATTCTATTTGTCTGTGTTCGAGCTCACTGATTCTTTCCTGCCATTTGCATTCTGCAGTTGAACCCAGCCAGTGAGTTTTTAATTTTGGTTGTTTTATTTTTTCAATGTTATTATCTCTATTTGATTCATTGTTATAACTTCTATTTCTTTGCTGAGATTTTCTATTATTCATTTGTTTCAGTAGTGTTCATAACTGCTTCTTGAAGCATTTAATTATGGCTGCTTTATTAAAATCCTTTTCATATAATTCCAACATGTGAGTGATGTTGGTGTTGGCATCTGTTGATTGGTTTTGCTCATTCGGGTTGTGATCTTCTGGTTCTTGATATGTTGAGTGATTTTTGATTATATCTTGGACATTGTTAGTATTATAAGACACTGGGTCCTATTTAAATCTTATAAAATATCAGGCTGTCACCCTGGTTAGGTTTAATGTGCAAGTGTTTTTGTTTTTGATGACCTTGACAGTTTTGAGGAGAATCAGTCAGGTACTTTGTAGAATGCTCCTCAATTCAGATTTGTTTGATGTTTCTCTCATACTTAGACTAGGTTTATGGATTTTGGGGAGGAAGACTATAAGAGGTGAAGTGCCTTTCTCATCACATCGTATTGATGAAAAGTGCCATCAAAATGATATAACTGACGATGTTAACCTTGATCACCTGACTAAGATAGTGTTTGCTAGGTTTCTCCACTGTGAAGTTACACTCCCTCTCCCCCTCCACTTTCCATAATGTTACTCTTTGGAAGCAAGTTAATAAACATAGTCTACACTTAAGTGTTGGGGATTTATGCTACATCAGGAGTATCTAGATAAACTATTTAGAATTCTTCTTTGCAAGAGAATATCTCTTCTTCCATTTATGTATATATGTATGTATGTATGTTTTCATAGACATGTATTTTATGGCTTGGGTTATAATCTAATAGTACATTATTTCCTTTGTTACACAGATTATTCCAGCTTTGGCCATTTGTAGCTCTTTGAGTTGGTTCCTATGTCTCTAGGCATACCCACATTTTTGTATGTACCTGGCATTACAAGATGCTACAGACTAATTTTGTATATTCCTATTTCAGTCCTAGAATCAGCCATTTCTACAAGGATACCTTATTCCTTTTATTGGAGAATGGTGTCAGAAATCAAGATCTTAGCACTTGGTGGGTTCAGTGCTACTGGGATGTCATTGCTTCTACACCTTTTCAGTAAACAGAGCTAGGAAATTTACGTATATATGCTAACCTTTGTATACACATGTCTCTATAATTATTTCTGTTACTATCCATCAGTATCTATATTAAACTAAACATGCCTTCATATTGATTTCTCTGACCCTAATCTGTTACCACATGGATCATTCTAGACCCATCCCCTTGCTTCTCTGTAACCTCTCACTCCAACAGTGAAAAATCTGATTCTCACCATCCACTATCTATTTACTTATTTGCTTAATCCCATTATAAATGTTTCAGAATTGTTAACCCATATCCCCAAGAGAAACAACTTAACCAATTACAGTATATTGCTTATGTACAGTCTCAGAAATAATATTTCAATAAAAACTATTCATGTAATTTGAGCAATCTGTGTGCAATCCAAAGTTATGTCATGGGTTTTCCAGAACTTGAGTGTATATTTGTAAAACTGGTACTTCTATCTTTTCCAAATCACAATCCATTTATATGTTTTACCTTTAGATAGTTTATTCATTCATTCAGACTTAGGATGTGTCTACTGTGTTCTTAGTGTGATCTTATATATAACGAGGAATGAAATTGTATTTCTGTCATTAGGAACTCATAGATAAAGGAATTAAAGGGACTGATCTATGGAGTGCAAATCCCAAGAATCTCATAGGTACTGGGAAATCTAAAATGTGAAAAACAAAATACAGGGAGTAGAATCTGATAGTCATTGAGAGTACTACTGTCATTGATTTTATTTGGGGGGGATAAGATTGTCCTTGGGGCATCTAAACTATAGGAGATTTTTAAAGAATTTATAGCCTATTTTTTGTATTAATAGACTATTTTTAGAACAGTTGAAGATATACATTAAAATTGAGCAGATAGTATAGGAAGTTCCCATATTACCCCCCCACACACACACAGTTTCCTCTATTTTTTTATATTGGTAAAGTATACATAATATAAAATTTATAATTTTAACCACTTTAAGTGTGCAGTTCAGTGATATTAAGTACATTCACATTATTGTGAGACAATCACAACCATTCATTCCAGAGCCTTTTATCTTCCCAAGCTGAAACTCTGTATTCATTATACAATAACTCCCCATTCCTCCAGCCCCCAGCCTCTGGAAGCTACCATTTTACTATCTGTATCCATGAATTTGACTACTCCAAGTAACTCGTATGAGTGGAATCATACAATATTTGTCCTTTTGTGTCTGAATTATTTCACTTAGCACAGTGTCTTCAAGAATCATCCATATTGTAGCATATATTAGAGTTTCCTTCTTTTAAAAGGCTGAATAATATTAGATTGTACATGTAAAATACATTTTGTTTATCTATTCAACCATCGATAGACATTTGTTTTTTCCCCCCACCATTTGGCTATTGTGAGTAATGCTGCTATGAACATGGGTGTACAAATATGTTTGAGACCCTGCTTTTGGGTATATATCCAGAAGTGGAATTGCTGGATTATATGATAATTCAATGTTTAATTTTTTGAGGACCTGCCATACTGTTTTCCACTATGGCTGTGCCATTTTACAAGGGTTCAAATTGCTCCACATCTTTGCCAATACATACTATCTTCTGTGGTTTTCTTCAATAACAGACATCATATTGGATGTAAAGGGGTATTTCATTGTGGTTTTGATGTGAATTTCCCCAGTGATTAGTGATGTTGAGCATCTTTACTTGTGCTTCATGGCCTTTTGTATATCTTCTTTGTAGAAATGTCTGTTCAAGTCCTTTATCCATTTTCGAATTGGCTTTTTTTGGTTGTTGTTGAATCATAAAAATTCTTTGTATATTCTGTATGTTAATGCCTTATCAGATATATTATTTGCAAATATTTTCTTCCATCCTAGGGTTGCCTTTTAGCTCTGTTGATAGTATCCTTGATGCAAAAAACTTTTTGATTTTGATGAAATCCAATTTATATTTTCTTTTGTTGCCTGTACTTTTGGTGTCATATCCAAAAAATCATTACCAATGCCAATGTCATGGTGCTTTGCCCCTATGTTTTCTTCTAAGAGTTTTATGGTTGCAACTCTTACATTTAGGTGTTTGATCCATTTTGTGTCAATTTTTGTATATGGTGGAAGGTAAGGGTCCAAATTCATTCTTTTGCATGTGGATATCCAATTTTTACAACACCATTTGTTGAAGACTCTCCTTTCCCCATTGAATTATTTTAGCAACCTTGTCAAAAATCATTTGACCATATATGCGAGGATGTATTTCTGGAGAGTCTGTTCTATTCCATTGGTCCATTCTATTCTTATAGTAGGTCTGTCTTTATGCCATTTGCACACCGTTTTGATTAGTGTAGCCTTGTAGTAAGTTTTTTTTTTTACATCTTTATTGTAGTATAATTGCTTTACAATGTTGTGTTAGTTTCTGCTTTATAACAGAGTGAATCAGTTACACATATACATATGTTCCTATATCTCTTCTCTCTTGCATCTCCCTCCCTCCCACCCTCCCTGTCCCACCCCTCTAGGTGGTCACAATTTTGATAACAGGAAATATGAATCATCCAACAGTGTTCTTCCTTTTCAAGATTGCTTGGGCTATTCAAGGTCCCTTGAGATTCCATATGAATTTTAGGATGGATTTTTCTATTTTCAGAAAGTTATAATTGGGATTTTTTTTTTTTTTTGTGGTATGCGGGCCTCTCACTGTTGTGGCCTCTCCCGTTGTGGAGCACAGGCTCTGGACGCGCAGGCTCAGCGGCCATGGCTCATGGGCCCAGCCGCTCTGTGGCATGTGGGATCTTTCCGGACTGGGGCACGAACCCGTGTCCCCTGCATTGGCAGGTGGACTCTCAACCACTGCGCCACCAGGGAAGCCCTATAATTGGGATTTTGATAGGGATTGCATTAAATTTGTAGATTGCTTTGGGTAGTATTGACATCTTAACAATATTGATTCTTCCAATCCATGAATATGGGATGTCCTTATGTTTATTTCTGTCTTTCAGCAATATTTCATAGTTTACAGTGTCCAAATCTCTCACCTCCTTGGTTAGGTTTATTCTTAAATATTTTATTCTTTTTGATGCTATTATAAATGGAGTTATGGAATGCTCTCTTAACTTTTCTTTTGATTTCTTCATTGCTAGTGCATGAAAATGTAACTGTTTTGTGTATTGATTTTGTATCCTGGAACTTTGCTGAATTTGATTATTAGTTCTAACAAAATTGTGGAATTTTTTTTTTTTTTTGCGGTACGCGGGCCTCTCACTGTTGTGGCCTCTCCCGTTGCGGAGCACAGGCTCCAGATGTGCAGGCCCAGCGGCCATGACTCACGGGCCCAGCTTCTCTGAGGCATGTGGGATCTTCCCGGACCGGGGCACGAACCTGTGTCCCCTGCATCGGCAGGCGGACTCTCAACCACTGCGCCACCAGGGAAGCCCAAAATTGTGGAATCTTTAGGGGTTTCTGCAAATATGATCGTGTCATCTGTAAACAGAGGTGATTTTACTTCTTTCTAATTTGAATGCCATTTTGTTTTCATTTTCTTGCCTAATTGAACTGAATAAAACTTTCAATAATATGTTGAATTGAAGAGGTGAAAGTGAGCATCCTTATCTTGTTCCTGATGTTAAAAGAAAAGCTTTCAGTCTTCCAACACTATGATGTTTGCTGTGGGCTTTTCATTATACCCATAATATATATTCCAGTAATTGCTTTCTATTCCTAGTTTGTTGAGTGTTTTTTTTGTAACATGAAAGTGTATTGAATTTTGTCAAATGCTTTTTCTTTATAAATTGAGATCATGTGGGTTTTTTCCTCATTCTGTTAGTGTAGTGTATAACACTGATTATTTTCATATGTTGAACCATCCTGGTGTGAAAAATTAATGAACAGAAACCTAAATTAAATAGATTCGGGAGACCAGAAGGGGCGTTCTCATGCCTTGTGACAATAACTGAGTTCAACAGGAAGAAGAAAGACTCCTTTTTTTTTTCTGGCAAGGTGTCAGACAATGAAAAGCCATGGACTCTTTGTTTACTGTAGCCCTCCCAACCTTCTTTTTTCTCCTTATTAAAGCCTTCTCCTTTCCTTGCCGTGTGTGGACTTGCATGTGGCTCACCATGGTTGCAGATGCTGAATTGCAATTCTCTGCTGATCCTGAATAAATCCATATTTCCTGGAGAAATATCTGGTAGTCTGTTTCAGGCCAACACTTGCGTTTTGAGGAATAAATCCCACTGGGTCATGGTATATAATCCTTTTAACATTGCTGAATTCACTTTGCTAGTACTTTGTTGAGGCTTTTTGCGTCAATATTTATTAGGGATAATGGTCTGTAGTTTTCTCTTCTTGTAGTGTTTTTGTCTTTCTTTGGTATCAGAGTAAAGATGTCCTGCTAAAATGAGTTAGTAAGTGTTTCCTCCTCTTCAATATTTTAGCAGAGTTTGAGAAGGATTGGTATTATTTTTTTAAATGTTTGGTAGAATTCACCAGTGAAGATATCTGGTCCTAGACTTTTCTTCATTGGGAAGATTTTGATTACTGATTCAATCTCCTTTCTGGTTATAGGTCTATTCATATTTTCTAGTACTTCATGATTTAGTCTTTGTATGTTATATAGCCCTAAGCGTTTGTCCATTTCATCTGGGTTATCTAATTGGTTGATGTATCATTGCTCATAGAATTCTCTTATAATCTTGTTAATTTCTATAAAATTGGTAGTCAAAAGTCCTCTCTTTCATTTTTGTTATAATTTTAGTAATGTGAGTATTGTCTCTCTTTTTTCTTATTAAACCTACCTGAAGTTTTGTCAATTTTATTGATTTTTTTTAAAGTGCAACTTTTGGTTTCATTGATTTTCTCTGTCGTTTTTTCCTTCAGTACTTTATCTCTGCACTAATCTTTATTTCCTTCTACTAGTTTTAGTTAGTTCTTTTTCAAATTCCTTTAGATGTAATGTTAAGTTATTGATTTGAGATAGCTCTTCTTTTTGTAAAGTAAGCATTTAAAGCAATAAATTCCCTCTTAGCACTGCTTTTATCCATCCCATAAATTTTGGAATGTCTTTTCATTTTCATTTGTCTCAAGATATTTTCTAATTTCCCTTATGATTTCTTCTTTGACCCATTTTTTACAGAATATATTGTTTAATATCCACATATTTGTGTATTTCCCTTTTCATTCTCCTATTGGTTTTATTTTTTGTTTCATTCTGTTGTGATTGGAAAAGATAGTTTGTGTGATTTCTATCTTTTTAAATTTACTAAGACTTGTTTTGTGCCCTTACAAAATGATCTATACTAGAGACTCTTCCATGTGCACTTAAGAAAAAGTATGTTCTGCTTCTTGTTGGGTGAAGTGTTCTATATAAGCTTATTACATGCAATTGGTTTATAGTGTTGTTCAAGTCCTCTATTTCTTTATTAATCTTCTGTCTGGTGTTATTATTGAAGGTAGGGTTTTAAGACGATTCCTACTATTACTATAGAACTATCTATTTCTTCAATGACACCACTGTCATTTATTTATGAGTTCTGGTTATATATATGTTTGTTTTATCTTCATGGTGAATTGACCCTTTTATTGATATATAAGACCCTTCCTTTTGTGTCTCTTGAAACATTTTTTAAATTAATGTCTCTTTTATCTGATATTAATATAGGTACCCTGCTTTCTTTTAGTTATTATATGCATGGAATATTTTTTAGACTATTTTACTTTCAACCTAAGTATGTCTTTAGATATAAAAAGAGTCTTTACAGTCAGTATATAGTGGGATCATTTTTTTTATATCCATTCTGCCAAACTGTGCTTCTTTCATTGAGGAGTTTAATCCATTTACATGAAATAATTACTGTTAGGAAAATGTCATACTTTTTTGTCTCTAACTTTCTCCCTTACCACCTTATTTTGTTTTTAGTTGTATAAGTCCTCATGTATTTTGGATATTAATCCCTTACCAGATGTATGGTTTGCAAATACTGTCTTCCATTCAGTAGGTTGTATTTTCACTCAGTTGATTGTTTCCTTTGTTGTGCACAGGTTTTTTGGTTTGATGCAATCCCATTTGTTGATTTTTGCTTTTGCCTGTGCTTGTGGTATCATATCCTGTGGCAAAGAAATCACTTCCAAGACGAATGTCAAAAAGCTTTTCTCCTATGTTTTCTTCAATGAGTTTTACAGTTCCTGGTTTTCTGTTTAAGTCTTTAATCCATTTCGAGTTGTATTTTGTGTATCATGTAAGGTAGGGTTCCAATACAATTTTTCTCCAAGTAGATATCAGTTTTCCCAACGTTGTTGAAGAAACTAGTCTTTCTATATTGTGTATTTTTGGGATCCTTTGTTGAAGATCAGTTGACTATATCTGTGGGTTTATTTCTGTGCTTTCTATTCTGTTTCATTGGTCTGTATGTCTGTTTTTATTCCAGTACACACTGTCTTAACTACTGTGGCTTTGTAGCATATTTTGAAATGAAGAAGTGTGATACGTCCAGCCTTGTTTTCCTTGTTCAAAATTGCTTTAGCTATTTAGGGTCTTTTTTGGTTCCATATGAATCATAGGTGAAAAACCTCCCAACAAAGAAAAGTCCAAGACCAGATGGCTTCACTTGTGAATTCTAACAAACATTTAAATAATTAATGCCAATCCTTCTCAAATTATCCCAGAAATTGAAAATGAGGGAACATTTTCAAGCTCATTTTACAAGGCTAGCATTGCCCTGACACCAAAGCCAGACAAAGACATTACAAGAAAGTAAAACTACAGACCAATAACTGTGATGAACATAGATGTACAAATCCTCAACAGAGTACTAGCAAACCAAATTCAGTAGCACATTAAAAGGATCACACACCACAGTCAAGTAGGATTTATCTCTGGGATGCAAGGAGGGTTCAACATAAGGAAATCAGTTAATACAATACACAACATTAACAAAATGAAGGATAAAAATCACATGATATCTCAACAAATGCAGAAAAAGTATTTGGCAAAATTCAATATCCATTCATAATAAAAACTCTCAACAAACTGGGTATAGAGAAAAAGTATCTCAACATAATAAAAGCCATATATAACAAGCCCACAGCTAATATCAAACTCAACAGGGAAAAACTTAAAAGTTTTTCCTCTGAGATCTGGTACAAGGAAAGAGTGCTCCTTTTCTCATCACTCCTATTCAAAATAGTATTGGAAGTTCTAGCCCAAGCAATTAGACAAGAAAAAGAAAGAAAAGGCAACCAAATTGCAAAGGAGGAAGTAAAAATTATGTTTGCAGATGATGTGATTTTATGTAGAAAACCCTAGACTCCACAAAAAAATTGATAAAACTAATAAAATGTTTAGCAAAGTTGAAGATGCAAAATTAACATAAAATTGGTTGTGTTTCTATGCACTAATAAGAAACTTTCTGAAAAGGAAATTGAGACAACAATCTCATTTACAGTAGCACCAAAAGGAATAAAATACTTAGAAATAAACTTAACAAAGGAGGAGAAAATGTGTATGCTGAAAATTATAAAACAGTACTGAAAGTAATTAAAGAAGACACAAAGAAATGGAAATACATCCTGTGTTCATGGAATGGAAGACTTAATATTGTTTAAGTGTCTATACAACCCAAAGCAATCTACAGATTCAGTATAATCCCCATCAAAATCTCAATGGCATTTTTTACAGAAATTGTTACCTGTAGCTTTATCTCATATTTTAAAGATGGGCAATATCCATTATCCAACTTTGTTCTTTTTCAGCATTGTGTTGTCTATTTTGTCATTTCATATCAATATTAGAATAAGTTTGTCAATATCCACAATATAACTTGCTGGGATTTTGTTTGGTATTGCAGAGCCCTCATGAATTAAATTAGTGCCCTTATAAAGGTGGTCTGAGAAAAGTCAGTTGTCCCTTCCACCACATGAGGTTACAGTGAAAAGATGTCCACCTATGGACCAGGAAGCATGCTCTCGCCAGACACCAAATCTTCCAGCATGATCTTGGAATTACAGCCCCCACAACTGTGAGAAATAAATGTTTGTTTTTGTAATCCACCCAGTTTATGGTACTTTTCTCTTTTTTTTGTTAAGATTGAATTAAGAACTATCAATGGATGTTTTTAAAAAATATATTTATTTTTTTGGCTGCTTTGGGTCTTAGTTGCAGCACGTGGGATCTTTGCTGAGGCATGTGAGACCTTTCATTGTGGCGTGCAGGCTTCTCTTTAGTTGTGGTGTGTGGGTTTCTCTCTCTAGTTGTGGCATGTGGGCTCCAGAGTGTGTGGGCTCTGTAGTTTGTGCCATGCCGGCTCTCTCATTGAGGCGCACAACCTCAGTAGTTGTAGCACGTGGGCTTAGTTGCCCCACTGAGTGTGGGATCTCAGTTCCCTGACCAGGTATTGAACCCACGTTCCTTGCATTGGAAGGCGGATTCTTTACCATTGGACCACCAGGGAAGTCCCTACTTTTCTTATAGTAACCCAAAAAGACTAAGAGAGTGTTTTTAAACAATTCATATATAAAGTGGTTATTGATATGGTTGAAATAATATGTACCATACGTGTAGCTGCTTTCTATTCACTCTCCTTGTTCTTTGTTTCTTTTTTTTTCTTTGTCTTCCACTCACCTTTAACCTTATGTGGTTTAATTGGGCTTTTAATGTGATTCCATATTCTCTCCTTTCAACATATCTATTATAATTCTATTTATTTTAATTTAGTGTTTGCCATAGAGTTTACAATATACATTTACAACTAATTTAGGTCTATGTTCAAATAACATTATACTGTTTCATAGATAGTTCAGGTACTATGTAACAGTGTTCCAATTCTTCCCTATCATTCTTTATTATGCTGTTATTCATTTCACTTTTTCATAAGCTATAATCACCCAATATATTATAGCTATTATTATTTTAAACAAACTGTTATCTGTTAAATCAATTAATAACAAGAAAAACAAATGGTTTTATTTCACCTTTATTTATTCCTTCTTGAACACTCTATCTTTATATAGGACAGGTTACTGAGCTATATCATTTTCATTCTCTCTGGAGAATGTTTTCTAGCTTTTATTGCAAGGCAAGTTTACTTGTGACAAAGTCCCTCCATTTTTGTTTGCCTGAGAAAAGTATTTCTTCTTCATTTATGAATGTTAATTTTGCTAACAAAGTTCTAGGTTGGTGGATTTGGGGTGACTTTTTTCTTTCAACAATTTATATATCTCACTCTACTTCTTATTTTAACGGTTTTTGAAGAGATGTTTCAATGTCACTCTTATCCTTGTTCCTCTATATTTTTCTAAAAATGAGTTTTTAGTCAGCTAATAAGCCCTTGTGGAAATCAAATGTCTGACCATTAGAGTCTGTTGAAATTTTGTCCTGATGTGTGCACTTTTGAGGTCAATTTGGATTCTAAGCCTGACAAGATAAAAAGGGCTTCTTTGCAAAGCTTTGCTTGACCCTTGAACTTGGAACACAACTCTATGGTCCTGCAACACAGCTTGTTTTCTGATGCTGAAGAAAAGTCTCTTGCTTGGTTGGAATCCTGAATTCACAAATGCTAATTGCCTGTACTTAACTCTATATCTGAAACCTAATATTTTTTGGTGTGAACTGCTTCAGTCTCAGCATTAACTATGATGAACTAAAACTGGATGAAATTGCTCCACTCAAAAAGGAGAGCACAGACTCTGATACTGTTGCAGATTTAGAACACCCCTCTGTGGGACCATCAACTATTAAAATATCCTGGATGTTGGGTGGACCATTTGGGTAATATAAAAATGCCCATAGAAAAGGGCTTATCGTCTAATGTGACCTCCTAAAATTGAGCTATTGAATGACTCTTCATTTCTTACACAGAGACTAGTTGCATTTTTAAAAGAAACCACTTTATTGAGGTATGTTCTTATCACACACACACAAATAATTGCATTCTTAACTTGTTATTAAAGTTGAAAGCTGCAAGTTGGAGGAATGCATAGCACAGGACTGTGACTCCCCTACCTACTCATGACAGATCGGACATTTGACCCTTTAGTGGAGATGGTTGTGTCGACTGAAAAGATGCATAACCTAAAAATTGAGAATTATGGGGGTTTTTTGGCAGACAAAACTGAGGGCTTAAGCCCAGAAGACAGCCTCTCAGATAGCTCTGAGGGACTGCTCTGAAAAGGTAAGGGAGGAGCCAGGATGTATAGGGGTTTTTGCAACAAAACCAGGTAGTCGGAACATCAACAGATGACTGTTAATTAAAGAAAACCAGACATCTCAAGTTAATGAATTTAGTGCTCTTCTATATATGGGAAGATGCAGGAGTTTGGGCTCATTGAAATCATTCCTTTGCTATGCATCTTAACTACCTAGGGCCAGTATCCTGCTTTTCTCCATCCTGAATCCCCTCTGGGTATAGTAGGTGGCTGCAGTGCTGATGGCTTGATGGCTGCAACATCTTTTGTTTACTTATATGGTAGGCAACATTTTTAATCCACAGCTGGATATTGATGGCTTGCAGTGTTTGACTTTCTGGATTAGTTGCACTTTGCAACAGTCGACTGGTAGCCTGACTCTACTTCCCTCACCTTTCTCTTGGTACTCACACCTTAGTAAAGTACTTTGTTTATTCAATACAGATGTCTCCAGAATGGCATTGCTCTTTTTGTGGCTCCTCACTGGATAAATGATCAGGACAAATTGATTAAACATTATATAAACACACTTTGAAATTTTTTGAAAATTAGGGATTTGGTCAGAACATGATCTGGTTAAGTCATGTAAAATTGTTTTTCTGTGAAAATGTTTTGGTCCTTCTTTCATAAAACTCATCCAGGTGAAATGGTTTGGATGAGACGAAAATATGGGAGAAATGTAAATTATGATTACTGAATAAGACACACTGACTTTATAATAACTAAGAAAAAAAAACAGGTACCCAGGGAAACATGAGAGTGGGATTGGGGATGGGTGGATGGATAAGAAATTAGAGACCTTTGTTTTTCAGAGCTGTACCTGAAACCTTCCCTCCCATCAATAAAAGCACCAATGTTATCTTCTAAGTTGCTCAGAGCGTTTTGAATTCAAACTGACTATGAAGCCTAATTTCACACCTGACCATGCTGACTATGAGACAGCAGGGAGTATTCTGCTGCATTTTCCATGCAGAGCACCTCCAGATGTCCTTCACACTCACAAAGCAGATGATCTGGTGTCATGGACAAGCAAAACTGTTTGGAACTGATCACCTTCAGACAGTCTTCTTAAAAAACCAAGGACTAAACTGAATTAATTGGACCAGACTGGGGCAGAAAGTCCCCTTATGGGAGGCCACATTAGGGGCCTACATGACAAACCTCCAATAAAAACCTTGGTCACTCAGTCTCTAGTGAGCTTCCCAGCTCACTGCTGGAGAAATTCATTACTGGAGAAATTAAGTGCGTATGGTGAGACATCTCTCAAAAAAGACTCTTGGAAGCTCTTGGTCTCCTCTAGCCTTTGACCCATAGGCCTATTCCCTTTGCTGATTTTGATTTGTATCCTTTACTATAATACATTTTGGCTGTCACTATGACTATATGCTGAGTCCTATGATCAGTAGCGAAAGTCTGAGTTGTCTTGAACAACCCCATACAGTGGATGTTCAAAAGGATTTATTATAGGATTTGCATTTGTTTTAGGTGATTAGGTAGAAGATTTAAGCAAGCTAGACTTTACTCTGGATTGGGTGATGTCAAGAGGTGGAGGCAATTCTATGACTTCATACTTTTAAAATGTGTTATCTAAAAATAAGGGCGATTAAAATGAGGCGAAAACTAATTGGTAAAGTAGCATCATTTACTCATGTTGGCCAGGATAGGGGAATGTTTGGTCATTTTTGTACTTTGGAAAATGTCCATGTGTCCATGTATTTTTCTGTGTTCTGACACTATTACTGAGTCGTGTCCTTTTTATCTTGGTACATTATGGTCACAGAGTAGTGTTCTCTTATGCTGGTGGTGTAAGATTATTTATATTCAACAGGAGAGCACCAAGAACTACTTGTGTGCCAGACCAGCTCCTGGTGTCACTAGCTGCTTTTCTTTTCTCAGATTTATGCTATGTAGCAATTTTTCCTGTTATTGGAATTATTTTGATAAATTTTCCTAGATGATTTTTATAAATTTAACTTGTCTAGATAGAACATAGGAAGGAACTCAGGAGATCAGTGATTTATTTCCAATATTACTACTGATTGACCTTATGACCCAAGGCATCATTTTCCAGGTGGAGAAACTAGAGGAGAAAATATGCTGTGAAGATTTTACAATAAAATTCTCAAGCTCCAAACAAAATGGCATTTATAAAACACACTTTGTAAAAGATTGGGGGTGCTTTTGGAAAAATAAGTAGTTTCTATCTGTAAGTTAGAAATAAATGGTCTTTTATTTTCGAAAAGTTCATTTTGACTTTAAATGATAGTAAGGCCATAAAAGACAGGGAAGTTATAACATGAAAAATTAGCTAAATTTGTAAGTAATAAAGTTTTCATTTTTTATTCGTATGTGTTTAATAATAGGAACATCCATTAAACATAATCTATGTAAGATGTAAGACTGGTGTGACTTTGTGGAAACAAATGTCCATTTGTTTATTTTATACAGGATTTTATTGGGAGGTCAATTAGTGGGATAGTTGTTTTTGGTGGTGAGGTGGTATGAGTATGCTGGGGATTTAAAAGCCCAGTGAAAGCACTTGACATCTATGCATAAAGAAGTCAAACCTAGGGCCTTACTGACTTTCCATTTCCTTCATTCTCTTATGCAGATTCCAAGGGGGGCATATTGGTTTTTTTTTTTTTTTTTTTTGCGGTACGCAGGCCTCTCACTGTTGTGGCCTCTCCCGTTGCAGAGCACAGGCCCCGGACGCGCAGGCTCAGCGGCCATGGCTCACGGGCCCAGCCGCTCCACGGCATGTGGGATCTTCCTGGACCGGGGCACGAACCCGCGTCCCCTGCATCGGCAGGCGGACTCTCAAGCACTGCGCCACCAGGGAAGCCCCAAGGGGGGCATATTTGTATCAGCTATGTTGTCATCAGAAGGCAATTTAGTCAATTCACTAGAGATTTTGTTTTTTTTGGAAACCCATGGATTAATTTCTCTAAACTTAATATCTTGAAATAGATCCATGTGATTTAATTTGCCCCGTGTTTGGAGTATCTGCTTTCATGTGCCACACAGCTAAAGGGTGTGTCTAGATAGGTAGATAGACAGACAGACATAAATAGATAGATAAAAAATAAACTGCCAGAAAGTGTGCATCCAATACTTGTCAACCAGTTTTTCTGATTTTATTCCATTCTTTTAAAATTAGAAATATTATAGGGCTATGTAGGACTTTTATTGTCAGCTAATTAAAGTTCCATGATATTTATAAAAGAGGCATAATTTTCCATAGTTAAATGAAAGATAAGCTAAAGCAACCTGCACTCTTTGAGGATTGGTAATTTATATTTGTCCTTATGGAAATTTAGGGGAAAAAACTTTTTCAGGGAAAGAGCAGTAATTATTGAATTGTTACTTCATGCCAAATAAAAAATTTTCTTAGTCATTGCAACTAGAACTGTAAGTTTAAACAGAAATAATTCAATAGTGTTATTTATGTTTCTGTCATTGCATTTGGATATCATGAGAATATATGTCTTAGCCTTCTTAATTCTCTGAAAACTAGTTTCCTTTCTCAAAGTTGAAGCCAGCTGGTAACATTTCTAGGATGATAGACGTCCAAAAATTTTAGTCTACTTGTTATCTAGAAATTAGATGATGGGCAGCGAGTGTTTTGAAATTCTTAGGGTGTGCAAGATACTTAAGCCATATATTCAAAGAAAAAGTGTAAGCTAACTGGGGCCTGCTATGAACAGAAGACACTGAAAGTAGCAGATTATTTTACTGTGGCCAAACTACCTGAATCTCTCTGGTGAGCTGAGCTCTTTCTGCAGGGAGATGAGTTGTTTACTATTGGAAAGACTTGGGCTTCTTCTTTATTCTCCTCTAATTCATTCATTTATTCGTCTCTAATTATGCAAATTGAGTATGAATTGTGAAAATATAGTTAGGAAATACTAATAAACGATTAGAAAAACAAAGCATTGAAATTACTCCAAATTCCACAACTCCAGGTGTAGCAACTATTGGCTCTGTGTTATTTAACCTTTGTTAAAGAAAAATTAATCTGACACTCATTAAAATGGTAAGGAAGACTTTATTCAGGACTATTGTGATAGGTATTAAGACTGTTACAATAGGGGAGAGAGATCTGGCTCAATTCCAAGTACAAGAAAGAGTGAGGATTTATAGCCAAGGAGCAGGTTGGAGGGATAAGTGGATGGAAAATTACTAACAGAAGACATCAAGGATAGGGGTAATTCTTGCTAAACTGATCTAAAAGGATTCTTGCTGAAGACAGGCCAGGGTGATCAGCTATCACCTGGGGGATGGTGGGGGGGTGAGGAATTTGATCAGATATCAAGGGTAGGGGGGTTCTCTTTAAACTGGCTTAGCAGGATTCTTAACTAAAATCAAACCAGGTAAGCTTGAGGAAATTTTTGAAAAGGGCTAGTCAAAAGAGGGCTTAGAGGAAACTGTCTAAAGTTTGGTCAAAGAGAGTCTTTGTCACCTTTTACACTTTGTCTATGCAAGTTAAGAGGTGTGTGTGTGTGGTGTGTGTGTGTACATAGATAGCTAGATCAAAGGAGAGATTAGGAAAAAGAAAACAAATTTGGGTTCCTAGTATATATTGGATACTTCATGGCAATGTTTAATTTTGTGTAATGTAATCAGGTATTTTCCTTTTGGTTTGAAGACTTCTTATATGGCTATAAAGCAAAATTTGCAAACAAGTCACATGAATGAATCTATCTTTTTATTCATTTATTATTATTAAATTATTCAAATCACTTAAATATCAGTGAATAATCTTTAAAATGGTAATTCTGAAGACTATTTATTGACATGGGAAGATCCTTTTGATAGGAACCTAAAAGGGGAAAAAAGGCAGGTATGGAAGAGTCAATACTATGTGATCTCAATTTTTCAAAATCTCTATTTGTTATTAACACCCAAAGAGGAAAAGAAGGGAAGGCATCAATATATTCACATTAGTTCTCTCAGAATGGTGAGATTGCTAGTGGTTTTATTACCTACCACAAGTTTCTTTCCAAATTTTCTAAAATGAGCTTGTATTATATTTATCAGAAGAGGAAAAATAATTTTCTAATTATAGAATTAAAAACAGAAACAAGCAATGTAGTATTCATAATTATAGAACTATGGGACTGACACATGAGACTGAAACTTCATGTTATTTGAGCCTTCTACCTTCAGTCTATTTTAAATGAAATATGTTTTAATCAAACACAGGCACACACAGACAAATTGTAGTAGTTAAATATTTACATAATATTTACTGAGGGAAGGAACATCTTTTCTTTACTTTCTACTTAAGCTCCTTGCTCCATCCTCTACACAAAGCACCTTCTGGGACCTTCCAATTTTTGTGACTCTCTACCATAGGTCTTTTAGCCCAATGAGAAGAATTTCTTCCCTGTTTTCTTTCTCCTCCTTCTACTCCCATTTCTTCTCCTCTTCCCATCCTCTTTTTTTCCCTCATTATTATCAAGAAAGATTTTTAAATGGAAATTTGGAGTGGAAAGTAGCACAGGCACCACATCAACTATAAAACAACCAGTCATCCATCCTTAGAAACCTATCATCTAAAAGGGAGGTTGTGTGGTAGAGTGAGAAGAAGCACTGCAATAATACAGTGTTTACAGTTTTCTAAATTAAAACACACACACACATCTAAAAACCTGGAAAGAAATACACTAACACTCTATGATTATTTCTGTGATTATGACACAAAAAACGGTTAACTGTTAAATTTGGAATATAATAACAAACACTTTAAAAATCAAAATTTTTAAATTATATGTGGTCAGTATTGAAGTATGGACAAGAAAAAACTAGTTGGTTTCCCTACCGTAGGAAATTTATTCCATCTTGTTAATACATTTTCATGTCTTTAACTTTTTCCCTAGTGCCAAGTCGTTGAATATTTCCAATTTATTCAGAATTTCAAGGCAAATGTTTTGCTTTTAGGAATATTACTTCACATTTGAGTATCTTTTTGTTTTACCTCCAAAACAGCCAGCATGGAGGGAGGGAAATTTGCAATTCAGCAGCAGTATTCTGGGATATTGATAATTCAGGTGTTAAGTGTTAACTAGTCATACATATAATTGTGGGCACTGGTCACCATAGGCCCTCCTTTACCCCCATTCCATCTCATCTCACTCTTCCCTAGTAAATGTTATCAGAGTTGATACAACTTTACAAGAATGTACACTCTTCATAGAGATTCTGAAAATCCAAAATTAGAAAATAAAAGAAATCTCTGGGGAGTCAACATTGCTTCAACATTGCTTCAACAAGATCTTCATTGTTAATATTTTAATGTTTTACCCCCTTCTCTCTTCTTCGTGTATTTGAATATAAAAGACTCTCCCCCGTCCCGCCCTGCACATGTGTCCTTACAGTAGGAGATAAAATAATGTAATAATCTCAATGGGCTAAAGACATTCCTATTGTTTGTTTGTTTTTGTAATCAGTTGACATTATAGCTGCAACCTTGAGCTCTTTTGGAATTTTTTTAACTGTAATACTCATTAAACATGGGATAAAAAGAAAGCATGTACATTTTAGAAAAGATTATTGAACAACAGTCAATTAGTGGTCATCCGTATTAGATCTATTAATTTTCCATATAAGAGAGACTTGGAAGTCACGTTTCAGGACTCTAACAACTCCCCTAGCCTGTACTTTTTGGTTTTCTAAGATAAAGTTTTCTCAGGTTTACTTAAGATCTAGGTTAGTCTCAATCTGCTCCTCCTCTACTAGATTGTCCTCAACCCCTCCAGTCTAGAAATTTTGGAGCCTTACCGCTGGGAAGCGGGGGGTGGTGCTGGAAATGTGATGGATCTAATCATTCATTGGACAAGAGCTTGTCAATCACAGCTACCTAGCAAATAAGGTGAGCTTTGAAGCAAAACAAGTTTAGAGGGTCATCCTCTGAGAAATCGGCTTGAGGCACCTCCTCCTTTTGCTTAGGAAGCTAGTGAGAAAGGTAATTTAGTGGGCTGCTCTGGCTGCAGCCTTAGGCTTGCTCCAGTATTGCACCCGCCTGCCCCTCTTCTGCTTCCTCCCCCTCAGTCCAGCTTCCGCAGCAGCCTCAACCGCTTCCGTTTCTGCCTCCATCTTAGCCCCCACCGGTGCCCACGTCTCAACCAACTGCCGTCTACTCCACTTTGGTGAGTCTTTTCCTGTGAAAAAGCTAATGATGGAAGGGCTTGGGGAACAGGGTGCAGCCGGTGAAGAAGGCCCATTAATCGGCACGGTGGCAGCCGAATCCTCTCCACAGGCCTTGTTGGGGTACTCCTTAGACAAGGGCTTTACTGAGAGGCTGCCTCTGGCAGTTAAGCACCGAGTGTACGCTCTCAAAAATCTTCAGGCCAAATCCGCAGGCCTAGATGCCAAGTACCTGAGGGAATTTCATTCCATCGAGAGGAAATTTGCCGGCATCTATTGGCCCTTATTGGAAAAGAGACACCAGATCATCAATGCGCTCTACAAGCCCATGAAAGAGGAGTGTGCGGTGAAGTCCAAGGCCGAGGACAATGATTATAATGAGGTGGAAGATTATTCTAATGCTCAGATGCAGGGTCTGGAGGAGAATCCAGAGTATGAGGACTTGGAGGAATATTGCGAGGAAGATTTCAAGGATGTGGAGGAGGTGTTTGGGGAGTATGGAGGAATTGAGGGACATAATGTGGATGAAGAGAAAGAGGAGCCTACAGGGATCCCTGATTTCTGGCTCACAGTTTTAAAGAACGTCGAGGAGATGTCTCCATTGATTCAGAAATATGACGAGCCCATTCTGAAGCTCTTGCGAGACGTGAAAGTCAAGTTTTCAAAACCCGACAAGCCGCTCGCCTTCACTCTGGAATTTCACTTTGAACCCAACGACTACTTCACAAATGAGGTGCTGACCAAAACTTATACGCTCAAGTCTAAGCTCCATTACTCTGACCCCCACCCGTTTAGGGGATCTGCGGTGGAGCATTGCATAGACTGCAAGATAGTCTGGAATGAGGGAAGGAACGTCACTGTGCAAACGGTCCTGAAGAAGCAGAGGCACAGGTTTTGGGGACTGTTGCGCACAGTGACCCAGGAATTTCCCCGAGAGTCCTTCTTCAACTTCTTCAGTGCTCTCCGGTGGGGTATGGATGCCGATGAAGATGAGGAAGACGTCTTCATTGCTCACAGTTTGCGCACGTTTGTCATCCCTAGAGCTGTGCTGTACTTCATAGGAGAAGCACTTGAGACCGAGCAAGAGGGGGTGATCAGGGAATGTAATGAGCTGGCTTATGACAAAGTCACTCATGAGAACGGGTTGGCTGCTGTTGAGGGTGCTAAAGGCCAAAGCCTGGACCCCCAGGAAGAAGATATTGATAGCTGAAGCAGGGAGGTTGGTGTGTGTCGGCCCCCAGGTTAAGAGTCTGCCTGTGTTTACAGTAACCAAAACTTAACCATAAGTTACTTACAGTCTTAAAGTGTTGTCTCTTCCTGGTACTCTCAGTATAAAACTATGTCCAAATATATATTTAATTTATTTTATAATGTTTTTTTTGTCCAAATATATTTAACAACGCATTCCATCTAGCACTCCAGTAGTGTAAACTTTTTAAAGAAATGTAGAAGGCAGTGAATTCTCTAAGCATATGTAAACCTTGGTATTGTGAATTCATGGCTTTTGTCAGGTTGCTGTTAGTTTCTAGCCATGAAAAATTAACAGAACTGGTAACTGAGATATATGTGTTTGGAGATTTTTTTTTCCTGGAAAAAGAAAAGCGAGATTGCCTCTGTTCCCCAGCCTTCTTGGTGAATGGGCTTTATTCTGTTTGCACTAACTGTGCCTTCAACTCTTTGTTATAGAAATGCAGCAAGTTATACTAAAATGCACTTGATTTGTAATTTGAGAAACTACTAGCATAAGAATAAAACATTTGTAGCAAAACTACATTTATTGTTATTGACTGTTAAGTTGTTTATAGGCTCCTGTATTTTATGTGATATAGTGATCTACTCAGAAACCCAGCTGTATTATTTTTTATCAGTGAGGTATAGTTAAAACAATTTTCCCTAAATCCATAAATTGTGCCATGTACTTCAGCAAAGTGGGGTTAAAGTATGCATTTTCTTTTCTGGAATGTTCCTCTCTTTTATGGAAATTACATGATTAGTTAAGCTTTTTCCTTATGTTTGTTCATTCTAAAATAAAGTTAATACAAATGTTAAACACTGTGTTTCTTCTGAGGGTATTGGAGTTAAGGATATGGCCTTGTCCCTTCAAGTACCAGGTGGAGGATTTGGTTGGGAGTTATTAGCAGATCAGGTTTATCCTTTGGGTATAGTATGCACTGTTCCTAGGGCCCACTACACTTTTTTTTTTTTTTTTTTTTGCGATATGCGGGCATCTCACTGTTGTGGCCTCTTCCGTTGCGGAGCACAGGCTTCGGATGCGCAGGCTCAGCGGCCATGGCTCACGGGCCCAGCCGCTCCGTGGCACGTGGGATCTTCCCAGACCAAGGCATGAACCCGTGTCCCCTGCATCGGCAGGCAGACTCTCAACCACTGCGCCACCAGGGAAGCCCCCACTACACTTTTAAGAGTCTACAATGATGTTCTGATTTGTTTTAAAATCAGAAGAAAATGAATATTATAATAATAACAATGTATACATAATAATCTGTCCTAGATTATTTTTGTCTTATACCAAAAGAGATGTAAAATAATATTCGTTTATGTATATATGAATATCATAGAGAAAAAGGTACCAAGAAGGTAAAACTACCTAGACTCCATGAAAATCACAGTGAGGCCCTGGTTTCCACCATTAGAAATAAGTGAAGGAGGGAGTTCATGGAGTGGTTGAGGGGGTGGTAATGTGACAAAGGAGAAAAGAGGGAGGGGAAGAAGGAAAGAGAGGGACAACCAGTGATGTGTTCTTCAAGGAAAGGGGAATAGAGGTCTTCCAGGCTCATGGAGCAGTGAATGTCCTGACTAGCTGGAGGGGAGAGGGTTAACAGAATGCTGGAGAGGGAGAGGTGGGGCCAGAGCCCTGTTTGGACAAGGCCAGGGACAAATTGGAGTGGGCTTGGCAAGGGAGAAGGAAAAGGACTGGAGAGGACATAGGAGGGGGAAAGGAAGGTAAGGACAATGAATGAGAGGTCTGGAGGACAGAAAAGCAGAGGATGAAAGGGTGAAGCTTATTAGAGATGAAAAAGCATTCCTTGCCATGAGGTTGCTGAAGTTCAGGTGTTATGGTTTTGGTATATTTTGCAAAAACTTTAGTACCCTGTCCAGGAAGAGGGACCCGAAGGGGAACTAGAGGAACATCGGTCTGTTGTAAGTAACCTTTAATCATGCTCTTTCATTGCCAAAATACATACACATATGAATTAACTAATTTTTAGTAAACACCTTATATTGTACTATTTCTGTGTGCCAGACACTGTTCTAAGCACTTTACAAGTATTATCCTCTGTAATATTTATTTTATAAATGAAAAAGTAGTAAATGTAGCAGAGAAGAATTAATTATAATACCAATTAATACTTTCTTCCAAACCCCACTTTAACTGTTAACAAGCATACAATTTTGTATCCTGCTTTAAAAAAAAAAACAAAACTTACCATTATAGCATTAGTGTTTTCCTGAACTTTAATTTACATTTTAAAGCTTAATTATTAATGATCCTGCAGTATTCCAGTGTATGAGAACACAATTTAACTATTATTTTAATGTTGGTTATTGGTTTCTAATTTACGTAGTGAAGTAGGCAAATGTTCTATTTTCTAAAATTAAGACTTTTTATTCAAGTTTCTTTTTTTAATTTTGCCTTCTAAGGCTTTTGCAAACTCTCTGAGAGCTAAATGGCAAATCAGAAGCAGGAGTCAAATCAAATCATTGATTAGCCAGAAGTTCAATGAGAAATATAGTCACTAGACTGTAACTTGATCTTTCACATGTATAGTCACAAACCTTTCCTACTCAACATATATAACAAATCCTTTTCCTGCTCCCTGCACCAAAAAGTTTTCACACATATTTTGAACATGCAAGAACTTGAGAAATAGAGTTCTCTTGAGCCTTTTTAGGAGAATGATAAACTTTAGGCCACCAAAAAAAAAAAAATGAATGGAGGATCTAATGCAAAAGCACCGATGGTGAGCATGAAATCAACTTAACTATAGGACTAATATTACAAACATATATGGTTAAACAGAAAACAATTTAAATTTTATGAGCACTATCAATGTGAACATGATATAACTAGCAAAAGTTGGGACTAGAAGGGGAATTTCTTTTATAGCTGGGGATCAAAAAATCTGGCAAGGTAAGTAACAGACATAAGTATATATTTAAATAATGCCCTACGAAAAACAGTATAATCAACAAAAATTAGATACTGATTTTTTTCCTATCATTGCTCATGATAACAAGTCAATAGATACTTTTTAAAGAAATCAGTAATTAAACATTAAATAAAATTGTGTTCATAAATGTAACAACTAGAAAAAAGGCAAATTTTCCAAATTATCAAAAGAAAGATTCAAAACTAAACTAAGAAAATAAGTACTGTATAATAAATAAGGAGAAAAAAGAAAAACAGAAAACCTAAAACAGATGTGGTTAGTGAAATAAGATATAACATTTGACTCTCCTTGTCTGGAAAATGCTTCTTTGGATAGTCTCATGAATATCTCTCACCTCTTTCAAATATCACTGTCTCAATAAGGCCTACCTTGACCACCCTACTTTAAATTGTATGTGCTTCCTACATGTACTCACAATTTTCCCTTATACAGCTTTGACTTTCCCCCATAGAAAACAGCACCTTCTAACTCACTATATGATTTACTTATTTGTTATTTATGGTGTTGATTGTCCTTTCACAGGAGAATATAAGCCTTGTGAGAGCAAGGATTTTTGTTCATTGATGTTCATTGATTTTTGATCCTGGTTCATCGATGTATCCCAAGCACTTATAATGGTGCCTGGCACAAGATAGCTGCTCAATAAATATTTGTTAATTATATTATTCAATATCTGTCTTACTAAATGTGAATGGGATAACTCATCTAGGAATTTATCCTACAAATACACTTTTGCAAAAGTACATGCTCAAGGATATTTACTGTAGCACTGTTACAATGAAATAATGGGAAAATGTTCAAGTCCATTGGTAAGGTCTATTTACATAATTACAGTCCATCTCTACAGTAGACATTCTTTTTTTTGTCACTTTATACTTTTATTTTATTTTATTTTTTACATCTTTATTGGAGTATAATGGCTTTACAATGGGTGTTAGTTTCTGCTTTATAACAAAGTGAATCAGTTATACATATACATATGTTCCCATATCTCTTCCCTCTTGCATCTCCCTCCCTCCCACACTCCCTATCCCACCCCTCTAGGTGGTCACAAACCACCGAGCTGATCTCCCTATGCTATGGGGCTGCTTCCCACTAGCTATCTATTTTACGTTTGGTAGTGTATATATGTCCATGCCACTCTCTCACTTTGTCACAGCTTACCCTTCCCCCTCCCCATATCCTCAAGTCCATTCTCTAGTAGATCTGTGTCTTTATTCCTGTCTTATCCCTAGGTTTTTCATGATATTTTTTTCTTAAATTCCATATACATGTGTTAGCATATGGTATTTGTCTTTCTCTTCCTGACTTACTTCACTCTGTATGACAGACTCTAGGTCCATCCACCTCACTACAAATAACTCAATTTCATTTCTTTTTATGGCTGAGTAATATTCCATTGTATATATGTGCCACATCTTCTTTATCCATTCATCCAATGATGGACACTTAGGTTGCTTTCATCTCCTGGCTATTGTAAATAGAGCTGCAATGAACATTTTGGTAAATGACTCTTTTTGAATTATGGTTTTCTCAGGGTATATGCCCAGTAGTGGGATTGCTGGGTCATATGGTAGTTCTATTTGTAGTTTTTTAAGGAACCTCCATACTGTTCTCCATAGTGGCTGTACCAATTCATATTCCCACCAGCAGTGCCAGAGTGTTCTGTTTTCTCCACACCCTCTCCAGCATTTAGTGTTTCTAGATTTTTTGATGATGGCCATTCTGACCAGTGTGAAATGATATCTCATTGTAGTTTTGATTTGCATTTCTCTAATGATTAATGATGTTGAGCATTCTTTCATGTGTTTGTTGGCAATCTGTATATTTTCTTTAGTAAAGTAGCAGGACACAAAATTAATGCACAGAAATCTCTGGCATTCCTATACACTAATCATGACAAATCTGAAAGTGAAATTAAGAAACCATTCCCATTTACCATTGCAGAAAAAGGATAAAATATCTAGGAATAAACCTACCTAAGGAGACAAAAGACCTGTATGCAGAAAATTATAAGGCACTGATGAAAGAAATTAAAGATGATACAAATAGATGGAGAGATATACCATGTTCTTGGATTGGAAGAATCAACATTGTGAAAATGACTCTACTACCCAAAGCAATCTACAGATTCCATGCAATCCCTATCAAACTACCACTGGCATTTTTTGCAGAACTAGAACAAAAAATTTCACAATTTGTATGGAAACACAAAAGGGCAGCCTCTTTAATAAGTTGTGCTGGGAAAATTGCACGGGTACATGTAAAAGTATGAGATTAGAACACTCCCTAACACCATACACCAAAGTAAGCTCAAAATGGATTAAAAACCTAAATGTAAGGCCAGAAACTATCAAACTCTTAGAGGAAAACATAGGCAGAACACTCTATGACATAAATCACAGCAAGATCCTTTTTGACACACCTAGAGAAATGGAAATAAAAACAAAAATAAACAAATGGGATCTAATGAAACTTCAAAGTTTTTGCACAGCAAAGGAAGCCATAAACAAGACCAAAAGACAACCCTCAGAATGGGAGAAAATATTTGCAAATGAAGCAACAAAGGATTAATCTCCAAAATTTACAAGCAGCTCATGCAGCTCAATAACAGAAAAACAATCAACCCAATCCAAAAATGGGCAGAAGACCTAAATACAGTAGACATTCTTAAACACTATGAGACAGCTATATACACCAATGAAGAATAACCTCTAAGGTAAAATGTTAAGTGAAGATAGCAAGATGTTGAAAACTATATTATACTATCATTTTTGTAAAATTAAATAAATATATAAAAGGATTTGATCACATATTGATTGTGTATTGATTCTTTATTCTTCTGGAAAGTTTCATGAGACCATAGTAATGGTGGTTGCCTTTGTGGAAGGGAATAAGGACATAATGATGGGAGGGAGACTTCCTCTTAATCTATGCTTTTATCACGTGTGTAGATCTCATGGACATAAAAACTGGGCCTCTGGGAGGGCTTTGTAAGGAGAGCTTAATCAATAGGAGAGCTATTTATAGAGCTTAATAAAATCCTCTTAATAAAGAGGATTGGATTATTCTACCTAAAATATTGGGAGGAATGTGTTTCTGCTCTAGTTGCTTTTTTATAACTATTTGCATCTTTAATGGCTTGCTTGATTTCAAGAGAGAAATGAGAAACAGGGCCCATTAAAATGTAAAGAGACTGGAGCCTGAGGTGGCAGAAATGTATAAGGGACTTTTTAAAAAGAGGAATGTGGGCTTCCCTGATGACGCAGTGGTTGAGAGTCCGCCTGCCGATGGGTTCGTGCCCCGGTCTGGGAAGATCCCACATGCTGCAGAGCGGTGCGTGTCCGGAGCCTGTGCTCCACAACGGGAGAGGCCACAACAGTGAGAGGCCCGCGTACCACAAAAAAAAAAAAAAAAAATGGAATGTGTATTAATTTTAAATTTTTATTACTGCAGTGTACACTTACCTCCCCCATCTCATATATTTGCCAAAATCTGTTATATATACAAAAAACTTATGTGTATGGTCCCAGATGTAAATCAAGTAAATGGGTTTTGTTCATATCTGAGTCCATATAGCTTGTAGAGATAATGGGATAACAATAGTGTCTACCAATCTAACTTATTCAGCAAAAAGTATACCTAGGAGCCATGAGTGAAAGGATATTGCAAAAGCCATTTTCCTTCACAATTAGTTCTCTTTAAAATTGATTGGTCTAGTCTGATTCTTTGATTCTCAAAGGATCTAGTACACCAAACTGGTATACTGGAGTATTGGAGTGTGTGTGTGTATTCCTTTAAAATCCAGTAGTAGATATATAATTTATTTAACTCCTTTTTCCCTGCCAGAATTCCATGAGTTTTACAGTGAGAAAACAACTGTGCTTTATTCTTACCTTACTCCATGACTTAGTAGTTGTGTGATTTATTTGGCAATGATTTAACTTACTAAGTTCCGATTTTCTCATGTGTAAAGTATCTATCCCTATGTATATATATTGTGTATTCCTAGGATATCTCCCCCTTCTGGCAAATATCCCTTTCTTTTTGGAAAATTTCTCCTCTTTCCACTCCTAGAATTTTGGTTCTAGTGGAGGTTGTATCTCTGGCCACAGAAGTGCTCATGTGATTCAAGTCAGTTCCATCTGGGTCCATCCCTAGAATTTTTCCAATTGAATCTAAGGAAGACAATCTTTTTGTCTCAAGTGGCAGGGCTAGGATAAAATTAGTCCAATCCATGCAGCTAACCACAGTTCCATCTTCGTGAAACCTGAAGTTCACATTCCTTCCCTAGTTTCTGCTTTCCTAGAGCTTTCAAATTCACCTGTTCAGCTCTTTCTTTGATTCAGTAAGTATTTTTTCAACATATATATTTTTCCTACATAGAGCTTGCTTTCTATCATGGGTATGTAAATTACGTCTACCTCACTAAATTACATCTATGCTCACCAAGTTGTCAAATGCTAGTAAATGGTATGGTAAATGCTTATCCTAATGCACTACACGTAAACACTCAGCGATACTGTAGCACATATAAGAGGAATAAAGAAATAATTATTGCTACTTATAATCTCAAACTACTCTCTAGGTATGGAATTGGTAACCAGAGGGCCTTTTGTTTACTGGTAAAATTGAATACACACATTTGAAGAAATTAGGACCTAAATTACTCTGCAAGTGAATAGAGGAGATAATTTAGAACCAGGGGAGGGCAAGGAAGAACTCTGGTTTAAGGTACAAGGGAGAAGAGATACATTAAATGGGCAATATTATCTCCAAAGATAATTTCATGTGTGGACAAACTATAAACATAAATACAATATATTCAAAATATTGACTTGACATATAGTTTACTAATTGATTATAATTAAATTAATTACAGTTTCTTAACTTAGGACTGTGAAAATTCATGACATACTTGGATCAGCAAAGTATATTTGTGTATATGTGGGCAAAGTCTCATTTTACTGCGTTATAAAAGAGTGATATCTTACACTAGTCAGCTTATTTCATTTTTAATTACCTAAAATTAATAGTCAAGAAAACAAAGTTTCTAAAATTATTTTAAGGAGAAATGGATAAAAGATAAAGAAGACATAAAAAAATTTTATCAAACATACTTTGTCCTACCATGAATAAAACTTTTTCAGTTCAACATTTTTTTTCTTAGTACTTGTTCTCATCTGCCGTTTCAGTGTTATTTCTACCTATTGTCAATACTTATGTCAAGTTGTTTTAGTGGTTACCTGATTAACTCTAAAAAATGCATTTATAACTGTATTACTTGAATTATCAATATCAGTTCTGCTTATTCCACTGATTCTCCACTGTGAAAGATGAGCAATTTAGCTCTCATTTCTTGCTTTCATCTATAAGTCTCAGTACCTTAAATTTTTTTAATGCTCATATTAGTAACATTTATAACATTACATACACTATAGCTTTCTTTCTTTTTCCTTTTTCTTAAACACCTTTATTGGAGAATAATTTCTTTACAATGGTGTGTTAGTTTCTGCTTTATAACAAAGTGAATCAGCTATACATATACATATATCCCCATATCTGCTCCCTCTTGTGTCTCCCTCCCACCCTCCCTTTACCACCCCTGTAGGTGGTCAAAAAACACCTAGCTGATCTACCTGTGCTATGCGGCTGCTTCCAACTAGCTATCTATTTTACATTTGGTAGTATATTATAAGTCCACGCCACTCTCTCACATCATCCCAGCTTACCCTTGCCCCTCCTGGTGTCGTCAAGCTCATTCTCTATGTCTGTGTCTTTATTCCTTTCCTGTCCTGCCCTTGGGTTCTTCAAAACATTTTTTTTTTAGATTCCATATATATATGTTAGCATATGGTATTTATTTTTCTCTTTCTGACTTACTTCACTCTGTGTGACAGTCTTTAGATCCGTCCACCTCACTACAACAAACTCAATTTCATTTCTTTTTATGGCTGAGTAATATTCCATTGTATACATGTGCCACATGTTCTTTATCCATTCATCTGTTGATGGACACTTAGGTTGCTTGATGTCCTGGCTATTGTAAACAGAGCTGCAATGAACATTATGGTACCTGACTCTTTTTGAATTATGGTTTTCTCAGGGTATGTGCCAAATAGTGGGATTGCTGGGTCATATGGTAGTTCTATTTTAGATTTTTAAGGAACCTCAATACTGTTCTCCATAGTGGCTGTATCAATTTACATTCCCACCAACAGTGCAAGAGGGTTCCCTTTTCTCCACACCCTTTCCAGCATTTTTATTTGTAGATATTTTGATGATGGCCATTCTGACCGGTGTGAGGTGATACCTCATTGTAGTTTGGATTTCCACATCTCTAATGATTAGTGATGAGCATCCTTTCATGTGTTTGTTGGCAATCTGTATATCTTCTTTGGAGAAATGTCTATTTAGGTCTTATGCCCATTTTTGGGTTGGGTTGTTTGGTTTTTTTGATACTGAGCTCCATGAGCTGCTTGTAAATTTTGGAGATTAACCCTTTGTCAGTTGCTTCATTTGCAAATATTTCTCCCATTCTGACTATTGTCTTTTCGTCTTGTTTATGGTTTTCTTAGCTCCGCAAAAGCTTTTAAGTTTCATTAGGTCCCATTTGTTTGTTTTCATTTTTATTTCAATTTCTCTAGGAGGTGAGTCAAAAAGGATCTTGCTGTGATTTATGTTATAGAGTGTTCTGCCTATGTTTTCCTCTAAGAGTTTTATAGAGTCTGGCGTTACATTTAGGTCTTTAATCCATTTTGAGTTTATTTTTGTGTATGGTGTTAGGGAGTGTTCTAATTTCATTCTTTCACATGTAGCTGTCCAGTTCTCCCAGCACAACTTATTGAAGAGACTGTCTTTTCTCCATTGTATATTAATTCCTCCATTATCAAAAATAAGGTGTCCATACGTGTATGGGTTTATCGTTGGGCTTTCTATCCTGTTGCATTGATCTATATTTCTGTTTTTGTACCAGTACCATACTGTCTTGATTACTGTAGCTTTGTAGTATAGTCTGAAGTCATGGAGCCTGATTCTTCCACATCCGTTTTTCTCTCTCAAGATTGCTTTGGCTATTTGGGGTCTTTTGTGTTTCCATACAAATTGTGAAATTTTTTGTTCTAGTTCTCTGAAAACTGCCATTGGTAGTTTGATAGGAATTGCATTGAATCTGTAGATTGCATTGGGTAGTAGAGTCATTTTCACAATGCTGATTCTTCAAAGCCAAAAACATGGTATATCTCTTCATCTGTTTGTATCATCTTTAGTTTCTTTCACCAGTGTCTCATAGTTTTCTGCATACAAGTCTTTTGTCTCCTTAAGTAGTTTTATTCCTAGGCGTTTTATTCTTTTTGTTGCAATGGTAAATGGGAGTGATTCCATAATTTCTCTTTTCGATTTTCCATCCTTAGTGTATAGGAATGCAAGAGATTTTTGTTCATTAATGTTGTATCCTGCTACTTTACCAAATTCATTGATTAGCTCTAATAGGTTTCTGGTAGTGTCTTTAGGATTCTCTACGTATAGCATCATGTCATCTGCAAACAGTGATAGCTTTACTTCTTTTCCAAATTTCATTCCTTTTATTTCTTTTTCTTTTCTGACTGCTGTGGCTAAAACTTCAAAAACTATGTTGAGTAATAGTGGTGAGAATGGACAACCTTGTCTTAATCCTGATCTTAGAGGAAATGGTTTCAGTTTTTCACCATTGAGAACGATGTTGGCTGTGGGTTTGTCATTTATGGCCTTTATTATGTTTAGGTAAGTTCCCTCTATTCCTACTTTCTGAAAGTTGTTTATCATAAATGGGTGTTGAATTTTGTCAAAAGCTTTCTCTGCATCTATTGAGATGATTATACTGTTTTTCTCATTCAGTTTGTTAATGTGGTTTATCACATTGGTTGATTTGCATATATTGAAGAATCCTTGCATTCCTGGAATAAATCCCTCTTGGCCATGGTGTATGTACCTTTTAATGTGCTGTTGGATTCTGTTTGCTCGTATTTTGTTGAGGATTTCTGTATCTATGTTCATCAGTGATATTGACCCTCAGTTTTCTTTCTTTGTGACATCTTTTTCTGGTTTTGGTATCAGGGTGATGGTGGCCTTGTAGAATGAGTTTGGGAGTTTTCCTCCCTCTGCTCTATTTTTGAAGAATTTGAGAAGGATAGGTGTTAGCTCTTCTCTAAATGTTTGATAGAATTCACCTGTGAAGCCATCTGGTCCTGGGCTTTTGTTTGTTGGAAGATTTTTAATCACAGTCTCAATTTCAGTGCTTATGTTTGGTGTGTTAAAGTGTCAATTTTGTCCTGGTTCAGTCTCAGAAGATTGTGCTTTTCTAAGAATTTCTCCATTTCTTCCAGGCTGTCCATTTTATTGGTATATAGTTGCTTGTGGTTATCTCTCATGATCCTTTGTATTTCTGCAGTGTCAGTTTTTACTTCCTTTTCATTTCTGATTCTATTGATTTGAGTCGTCTCCCTTTTTTGCTTGATGAGTCTGGCTAATGGTTTATCAATTTTGTTTATCTTCTCCAAGAACCAGCTTTTAGTTTTATTGATCTTTGTTATTGTTTCCTTCATTTCTTTTTCATTTATTTCTGTTCCAATCTTCATTATTCCTTTCCTTGTCATAACTTAGGGTTTTCTTTTGTTCTTCTTTCTCTACTTGCTTTAGGTGTAAGGTTAGGTTGTTTATTTGAGATGTGTTTTGTTTCTTGTGGTAGGATTGTATTGCTATAAACTTCCCTTAGAACTGCTTTTGCTGCATCCTATAGATTTTGGGTTGTCGCGTTTTCATTGTCATTTGTTTATACGTAGTTTTGCTGTCCTCTTTGATTTCTTCAGTGATCTCTTGGTTATTTTGTTGTGTATTGTTTAGCCTCCATTTGTTTGTATTTTTTACAGATGTTTTCCTGTAATTGATATCTAGTCTCATAGCATTGGGGTCAGAAAAGATGGTTGATACAATTTCAATTTTCTTAAATTTACCAAGGCCTTATTTGTGACACAAGGTATGATCTATCCTGGAGAATGTTCCATGAGCACTTGAGAAGAAAGTGTATTTTGTTGCTTTAGGATGGAATGTCCTATAAATATCAGTTAAGACCACCTTGTTTAATGTATCATTTAAAGTTTCTGTTTTCTTATTTATCTTCATTTTGGATGATCTGTGCATTGGTGAAAGTGAAGTGTTAAAGTCCCTTACTGTGATTGTGTTACTGTCGATTTCACCTTTTTATGGCTGTTAGCCTTTGCCTTATGTGTTTAGGTGCTCTTATGTTGGGGGCATAAATATTTACAATTGTTATATCTTCTTCTTGGATTGATCCCTTGATCATTATGTAGTGTCCTTCTTTGTCTCTTGTAATAATCTTTATTTTAAAGTCTATTTTGTCTGATATGAGAATTGCTACTCCAGCTTTCTTTTGATTTACATTTGCATGGAATCTCTTTTTCCATCCCCTCACTTTCAGTCTGTAAGTGTACCTAGCTCTGAAGTGGATCTTTTGTAGACAGCATATATATGGGTCTTGTTTTTGTATACATTCAGCCAGTCTATGTCTTTTAGTTGGAGCATTTAATCCATTTATATTTAAAGTAATTATCAATATGTATGTTCCTATTACCATTTTCTTAATTTTGGGGGGTTTGTAATTGTAGGTCTTTTCCTTTTCTTGTGTTTCCTGCCTAGAGAAGTTCCTTTAGCATTTGTTGTAAAGCTGGCTTGGTGGTCCTGAATTCTCTTAGTGTTTGCTTGTCTGTAAAGATTTTAATTTCTCCATTGAATCTGAATGAGATCTTTGCTGGGTAGAATAATCTTCATTGTAGGTTTTTCCCTTTCATCACTTTAAGTATGTCTTGCCACTCCCTTCTGACTTGCAAAGTTTCTGCTGAAAGATCAGCTGTTAACCTTATGGCGATTCCCTTGTATGTTACTTGTTGTTTTCCCTTGCTGCTTTTCATAGTTTTTCTTTTTATTTATTTTTTGTTAGTTTGTATAATATGTGTCTTTTCATGTTTCCCCATTGTATGTGTCTTTTATGGGACTCTCCGTGCTTCCTGGACTTAATTGAATATTTTCTTTCCCATATTAGAGACGTTTTCAACTATAATCTCTTTAAACATATTCTCAGTCCCTTTCTTTTTCTCTTCTTTTTCTGGGACCCCTATAATTCGAATGTTGGGGCATTTAATTTTGTCCCAGAGGTCTCTCAGACTTTCCTGAATTCTGTTCATTCTGTTTTCTTTATTGTGCTCTGCAGTAGTTATTTCCACTGTTTTATATTCCAGGTCACTTATTCGTTCTTCTGCCTCATTTATTCTTCTATTGATCCCTTCTAGAGAATTTTTAATTTCAGTTTTGTGCTGTTCATCATTGTTTGTTTGCTCTTTAGTTCTGGGAGTCCTTGTTAAATATTTCTTGTATTTTCTCCATTCTATTTCTAAGATTTTCGATCATCTTTACTATCATTACTCTGAATTGTTTTTCAGGTAGACTGCCTATTTCCTCTTCATTTGTTTGGTCTGGTGGGTTTTTACCTTGCTCTTTCACCTGCTGTGTGTTTCTCTGTCTCCTCATTTTGCTTAACTTACTGTGTTTCGGGTCTTCTGTTCGCAGACTTCAGGTTCATAGTTCCCATTGTTTTTGGTGTTTGCCCACAGGGCTAAGGCTGGTTTCGCAGGTTGTGTTGGCTTCCTGATGGAGGAGACTCGTGCCTGTGTTCTGGTGGATGAGGCTGGATCTTGTATTTCTGTTTGGCAGGACTGCATCTGGTGGTGTGCTTTCGGGTGTCTGTGACGTTATTATGATTTTAGGCAGCCTCTCTGTTAATGGGTGGTGTTGTGTTCCTGTCTTGCTCGTTGTTTGGCATAGGGTATCCAGCGCTGTAGCTTGCTGGTTTTGGAGTTGGGCTGCGTCTTAGCATTGAAATGGAGATCTCTGGGAGAGCTTTCACCACTTAATATTACATGGAGCTGGGAGGTGTCTGGTGGACCAATGTCATGAACTGAGCTCTCCCACCTCAGAGGCACAGGCCTGACACCTGGCCAGAGCACACTGTCAGCCACACAGCTCAGAAGAGAAGGGAGAAGAAAAGAAAGAAAAAATAATAATAAAGTAAAAAGAAATAAAGTAACTAAAAGAAATAAAATTAAATTATTAAAAATAAGAAAATTTAAAAAGTAATAATAAAAAGGAAAAAGCAGGTAAGAAATAAGAGAGCCACCAAACCAAAAACTAAATCCACCAAGGATAACTAGTGCTAAAAAGAATATTAAAAAAAAAAAAAGAGGGCTTTCCTGGTGGCGCAGTGGTTGAGAGTCTGCCTGCCGATGCAGGGGACACGAGTTCATGCCTCACTCCGGGAAGATCCCACATGCCATGGAGCAGCTGGGCCCATGAGCCATGGCCACTGAGCCTGCACGTCCAGAGCCTGTGCTCCGCAACGGGAGAGGCCACAACAGTGAGAGGCCCACGTACTGCAAAAAAAAAAAGAAAAGAAACTGGGCAGACAGAACCCTAGAACAAATGGTAAAAGCAAAGCTATACAGAGAAAATCACACTAAGAAGCATACACATACACATTCACCAAAAGATATAAAAGAAATATATCTATAAATTTAAAAAGGAAGAGAGCAACCAAATCAATAAACAAGTCTACCAATGATAATAAACTCTAAATACTAAACTAATATAAACATAAAACCAGAAACCAGTCTGTCACATACAGCAAACCCCAAGTCTACGCTCCCAAAGTCCACTGCCTCAGTTTGGGGATGATTCATTGTCTATTCAGGTATTCCACAGTTGCAGAGTACATCAAGTTGATTGTGGAGATTTAATCTGCTGCTCCTGAGGCTGCTGGGAGAGATTTCCCTTTCTCTTCTTTGTTCGCACAGCTCCTGGAGTTCACCTTTGGATTGGCCCTGCCTCTGTGTGTATGTCACCCGAGGGCGTCTGTTCCCGCCCAGATAGGACGGGGTTAAAGGAGCAGCTGATTAGGGGCTCTGGCTCACTCAGGCGGGGGGGGGGAGGGAGGGGAATGGAATGAGGGGCGAGCCTGTGGCGGCAGAAGCCATTGCAACAGCCTGAGGTGTGCCATGTGTTCTCCTGGGGAAATTGTCTCTGGATCACGGGACCCTGGCAGTGGCAGGCTGCACAGGCTCATGGGACGGGAGGTGTGGATAGTGACCTGTGCTTGCACACAAGCTTCTTGGTGGCTCCAGCAGCAGCCTTAGCGTTTCATGCCCGTCTCTCGTGTCTGCCCTGATAGACGCAGCTCGAGCCGTCTCTGGAGCTTGTTTAGGCGGTGCTCTGAATCGCCTCTCCTCGTGCACCCCAAAACAATGGTCTCTTGCTTCTTAGGCTGGTCCAGACTTTATCCCAGACTCCCTCCTGGCTAGCTGTGGTGCACTAGCCCCCTTAAGGCTGTGTTCATGCAGCCAACCCCAGTCCTCTCCCTGGGATGTGACTTCCGAAGAAGCCAGAGCCTCAGGTCCCAGCCCCCACACGCCCTTGCGGGTGAGCACACAAGCCTCTCGGGCTGATGAGTACTGGTTGGCAGTGATCCTCTGTGCAGGAATCTCTCCGCTTTGCCCTCTGCACCCCTGTTGCTGTGCTCTGCTCCGTGGTTTCAAAGCTTCCCCCCCGCCACCCCCCACCCCGTTCTCTGCCGGTGAAGGGGCTTCCTAGTGTGTGGAAACTTTTCTTCCTTCACATCTCCCTCCCTGAAGTGCAGGTCCCATCCCTATTCTTTTGTGTCTGTCTGTTTTTTCTTTTTTCTTTTGCTCTACCCAGGTACATGGGGAGTTTCTTGCCTTTTGGGAAGTCTCAGGTCTTCTGCCAGCGTTCAATAGATGTTCTGTAGAAGTTGTTCCACATGTAGATGTATTTCTAGAGCTTTATTTCTTGAATAATAACTTTAGACAGTATTTCTTGTTTTCCCACTTTGTAAGATATAAATTTTCTCTATTTCTTTCCATTTTACCTTTGAATTCCATGGACTATATAATACATTTTACATTTATAGTTACTGCAGTAACTTTCCACTTTGTATTCAGCAGTATGTCCAGATAAGTACAGAGTTATAATAAAATATTTTGTAATACTAGAGGACATTTTTCTGTATTTTTTTCAGAGAGATTCTATGTAATTAAACTTTCTGAGTCCTTGCTTATTTGAAAATATCGGTTTTATTCACACGTTATTGATACCTTAGTAGTGTAGAATTCTAGCTCCTTCCTCTGAATCTGGACTTGCTCTACAGTAAAATGTCTATTCATGTTTTTGCACATTTTATAATTGGATTTTTTATTGGATAAAACATATATGACAGAAAATTTACCATTTTAACAATGTTAACTGTAGAATTCAGTGGTATTAAGTATAATACAGGGTTGTGCAACCTTTACCACTATCCTTTTTCAGAATTTTTTTCATTATCCCAAACAGAAACTCTGTACCCATTAAACAAGTCCCCATTACCTCTCTCTGCAGTCCCTGGAAACCTCTATTATACCTTTTGCCTCTGCGAATTTGCCTATTCTAGGTACCCCATATAAGTGGAATCATAAAATATTTGTCTTTTTGTGTTTGGCTTATTTCACTTAGTATAATATTTTCAAGGTTCATCCATGTTGTAGAATGTTTCAGAATTTAATCCCTTTTTAAGACTGAATAATGTTCCTTTGTATGTATATACTACATATTGTTTATTCATTTATTTATTGATGGACTCGGGTTGTTTTCACCTTTGATGATTTTGAATAATTCTGCTAAGAACATTAGTGTTCAAGCATCTGAGTCCATATCTTTAATTCTATCGGGTATATAACTAGAAGTGGAATTCTGTGTTTAATTCTTAATGGAATTGCCATGTTGTTTTCCACAATGACTGCACTGTATTACATTCTCACCAGCAATGCACCAGAGTTACAATTTTTTCACATCTTCACCAAAACTAATTTTCAATTTTTTAATAATAGCCACTGTAATGGGTGTGAAGTAGTACCTCATAGAGGTTTTGACTTTTCATTTTTCTAATGTGACTAGTGATATTGAACATGTTTTCATGTGCTTCTTGGCCATTTGTATATCTTCTTTGGAAAAGAGTTTATTCATATACTTTGTATATTTTTGAACTGTATTGTTTGATCTTTGGTTGTTGTGGAGTTGTAACAGTGTTTGTATGTTAAGGATACTAATCCTTTAACAGATATATTATTTGCAAATATTTTCTCCCATTCTTCAGGTTTTCTTTTCAGTAGTGAGTGACCTTTGATGCATGAAAGTTTTTAATTTTGATGAAGCCCAATTTGTCTATTTTTTTCCTTTTTTCACCTGTGCTTTTGGTGTCATCTAACAAATAATCATAAAATCTAAAAGCTATAAAGCCTTTCTACTGTGTTTTCTTCTAAGAGTTTCATAGTTTCAGCATTTATGTTTAGGTCTTTAGTCTATTTTCAGTTAGTTTTTGTATATTACATAAAGGGTCCAACTTCATTTGTTTGCATGTGGATATTGAGTTTTCTCAGCACCTGATGTTGAGAAGACTGTCCTTTCTACATTGAATGGTCTTGGCACCCTTTTCAAAAGTCAATGCAGGTCTTCCCTGGTGGCACAGTGGTTAGGAGTCCACCTGCTGATGCAGGTGACACGGGTTCATGCCCCAGTCCGGGAGGATCCCACATGCTGTGGGGCGGCTGGGCCTGTGAGCCATGGCCGCTGGGCCTGCGCGTCCGGAGCCTGTGCTCCACAATAGGAGAGGCCACAGCAGTGAGAGGCCCACATACTGCAAAAAAAAAAAAAAGAAAAAGAAAAAAAAGTCAATGCAAAAGTCTATTTCCAGGCTTTCTGTCCTGTTCCATTGTTCCATATGACTGTGTTTATGCCAGTACCATACTCGATTGATTACTGCAGCTTTGTAATAAATTTCAAAATCAGAAAATGTGAGACCTCCAACTTTATTTTTCTTTTTCAAGATTGTCTTTCTTTTTCAAGATTTGGGTTCCCTTGAGGGTATGTGTGAATTTTGGAATGGGTTTTTCTATTTCTAAAAAATAATATTGTAAGAATTTTGATAGGGGTTGAATTGAATCTATAGATTGCTTTGGGTAGTATTGTTATTTTAAGAATTTTCAGGAGATAAGCTGTATCACCAGATAAGTGTTATTCAAAATTTAGGAACCAAGATGGCAGAGTAGAAGGATGTGCTCTCACTCCCTCTTGCGAGAACACCAGAATCACAACTAGCTTCTGGACAATCATCGACAGGAAGACACTGGAACTCACCAAAAAAGATACCCCACATCCAAAGACAAAGGAGAAGCCACAATGAGACGGTAGGAGGGGCGCATTCACAGTAAAATCAAATCCCATAACTGATGAGTGGGTGACTCACAGACTGGAGAACACTTATACCACAGAAGTTCACCCACTGGAGTGAAGGTTATGAGCCGCAAGTCAGGCTTCCCAACCTGGGGGTCTGGCAACGGGAGGAGGAAATCCTAGAGAATCAGACTTTGAAGCCTACTGGGATTTGATTGCAGGACTTCAACAGGAATGGGGGGCTCCTCTCTTGAAGGGCACACACAAAGTAGTGTGCACATCAGGACCCAGGGGAAGGAGCAGTGACCCCAGAGGAGACTGAACCAGACATACCTGCTAGTGTTGGAGGGTCTTCTGCAGAGGTGGGCAGTGGCTGTGGCTCACCGTGGGGACAAGGACATTGGCAGCAGAAGTTCTGGGGAGTACTTCTTGGCATAAGACCTCCCAGAGTATGCCATTAGCCCCACCAAAGAGCCCAGGTAGGCTACAGTGTTTGGTTGCCTCAGACCAACCAACCAACAGGGAGGGAAGCCAGCCCCACCCATTAGCAGTCAAGCAGATTAAAGTTTTACTGAGCTCTGCCCACCAGAGCAGCAGTCAGCTCTACCCACCACCAGTCCCTCCCATCAGGAAACTTGCACAAGCCTCTCAGATAGCCTCATCCACCAGAAGGCAGACAGTAGAAGCAAGAAGAGCTACAATCCTGCAGCCTGTGGAGCAAAAACCACATTCATAGAAAGTCAAGATGAAAAGGCAGAGGGCTATGTACAAGATGAAGGAGCAAGATAAAACTCCAGAAAAACAACTGGAGTTTGAAGTGGAGATAGGCAACCTTCCAGAAAAAGAATTCAGAATAATTATAGTGTAGATGATCTAGGACCTCGGAAAAGCAATGGAGGAAAAGATTGAGAAGATGCAAGAAATGTTGAACAAAGACCTAGAAGAATTAAAGAACAAACAAACAGAGATGAACAATACAATAACTGAAATGAAAACTACACTAGAAGGAATCAATAGCAGAATAACTGCGGCAGAAGAACGGATAAGTGACCTGGAAGACAGAATGGTGGAATTCACTGCTGCAGAACAGAATAAAGAAAAAAGAATGAAAAGAAATGAAGGCAGCCTAAGAGACCTCTGAGACAACAATAAATGCAACAAAATTCGCATTATAGGGGTCCCAGAAGGAGAAGAGAGAGAGAAAGCCCGCAAGAAAATATTTGAAGAGATTATAGTTGAAAAGTTCCCTAACATGGGAAAGGAAATAGCCTCCCAAGTCCAGGAAGCACAGAGAGTCCCATACAGGATAAACCCAAGGAGAAACATGCTGAGACACATAGTAGTCAAACTGGCAAAAATTAAAGATGAAGAAAAATTATTGAAAGCAGCAAGGGAAAAATGACAAATAACATACTAGGGAACTCCCATAAGGTGAAAGTTGATTTCTCAGCAGAAACTCTACAAGCCAGAAGGCAGTGGAATGCTATACTTAAAGTGATGAAAGGGAAGAACCTAAAACCAAGATTACTGTACACAGCAAGGATCTCATTCAGATTCGATGGAGAAATCAAAAGCTTTATAGACAAGCAAAAGCTAAGAGAATTCAGCACCACCAAACCAGCTCTACAACAAATGTTAAAGGAACTTGTCTAAGTGGGAAACACAAGAGTAGAAAAGGACCTACTAAAACAAACCCAAAACAATTAAGAAAATGGTCAAAGGAACACACATATTGATAATTACCTTAAACGTGAATGGATTAAATGCTCCAACCAAAGACACAGGCTTGCTGAATGGATACAAAAACAAGACCAATCTATATGCTGTCTACAAGAGACCCACTTCAGACCTAGGAAAACATAGAGACTGAAAGTGAGGGGATGGAAGAAGATATTCCATACAAATGGAAATCAAAAGAAAGCTGGAGTAGCAATACTCAGATAAAATAGACTTTAAAATAAAGACTGTTACGAGAGAAAAGGAAAGACACTACATAATGATCAAGGGATCAATCCAAGAAGAAGATATAACAATTATAAATATATATGCACCCAACATTGGAGCACCTCAGTACATAAGGCAACTGCTAACAGCTATAAAAGAGGAAATCGACAGTAACACAATAATAGTGGGTAATTTAACACCTCACATACACCAATGGACAGATCATCCAAAATGAAAATAAATAAGGAAAAAGAAACTTTAAATGACACAATACACAAGATAGATTTAATTGATATATAGGACATTCCATCCAAAAACAGCAGATTACACTTTCTTCTCAAGTGCGCATGGAACATTCTCCAGGATAGATCACATCTTAGGTCACAAATCAAGCCACAGTAAATTTAAGAAAATTGAAATCATATCAAGCATCTTTTCTGACCACAGCGCTATGAGATTAGAAATGAAATAGAGGGAAGAAGTCGGAAAAAACACAAACACATGGAGGCTAAAAAATACATTACTAAATAACCAAGTTATCACTGAAAAAATCAAACAGGAAATCAAAAAATACCTAGAGATAAATGACAATGAAAACATGATGATTCACAACCTATGGGAGGCAGCAAAAGCAGTTCTATGAGGGAACTTTATAGCTATACAAGCCTACCTCAAGAAACAAGAAAAATCTCAAATAAACAATCTAACGTTACACCTAAAGGAACTAGAGAAAGAAGAACAAACAAAACCCAAAGTTAGCAGAAGGAAAGAAATCGTAAAGCTCAGAGCAGAAATAAATGAAATAGAAACAAAACAATAGCAAAGATCAATAAAACTAACAGCTGGTGATTTGAGAAGATAAATAAAATTGATAAACCATTAGACAGACTCATCAAAAAAAAGACGGAGAGGACTCAAATCAATAAAATTAGAAATGAAAAAGGAGAAATTACAACAAATACCACAGAAATAGAAAGCATCCTAAGAGACTACTGCAAGCAACCCTATGCCAATAAAATGGACAACCTGGAAGAAATGGTCAAATTCTTAAAAGGTATAACCTTCCAAGACTGAACCAGGATGAAATAGAAAATATGAACAGACCAATCACAAGTAATGAAATTGAAACTGTGACAAAAAATCTTCCTACAAACAAAAGTCCTGTACCGGCTGGCTTCACAGGTGAATTCTATCAAACATTTAGAGAAAAGCTAACACCCATCCTTCTCAAACTCTTCCAAAAACTTGCAGAGGAAGGAAAACTCCCAAGCTCATTCTACGTTGCCGCCATCACCCTGATACCAAAACCAGACAAAGATACTACAAAGAAATAAAATTACAGACCAATATCACTGTTGAATATAGATGCAAAAATCCTCAACAAAAATACTACCAAACAAATTCCAACAACACATTAAAAGGATCATGCACCATGAGCAAGTGGGATTTATCCCAGGGATGCAAGGATTCTTCAATACACATAAATCAATGTGACAAACCATATTAAAAAATTGAAGAATAAAAACCATATGATCATCTCAGTAGATGCAGAAAAAGCTTTTGACAAAATTCAACACCGATTTATGATAAAAACTCTCCAGAAAGTGGGCATAGACAGAACATACCTCAACATAATAAAGGCCATATATTACAAAACCACAGCAAACATCATTCTCAATGGTGAAAAACTGAAAGCATTTCCTCTAAGATCAGGAACAAGACAAAGATGTCCACTCTTACCACTATTATTCAACATAGTTTTGGAAGTCCTAGCCATGGCAATCAGAGAAGAAAAAGTAATAAAATGGAGTACAAATTGGAAAAGAAGAAATAAAACTGTCACTGTTTGCAGATGACGTGTTACTATACATAGAGAATCCTAAAGATATCACCAGAGAACTACTAGAGCTAATCAATTAATTTGGTAAAGTTGCAGGATACAAAATTAATGCACAGAAATCTCTGGCATTCCTATACACTAATGATGAAAAATCTGAAAGAAAAATTAAGGAAACACTCTCATTTATCATTGCAACAAAAAAAATAAAATACCTAGGAATAAACCTACCTAGGGAGACAAAAGACCTGTATGCAGAAAACTGTAAGACACTGATGAAAGAAATTAAAGATGATAACAACAGATGGAGAGATATACCATGTTCTTGGGTTGGAAGAATCAATATTGTGAAAACGACTATACTACCCAAAGCAATCTACAGATTCAATGCAATCCCTATCAAATTACCAATGGCATTTGTTACAGAACTAGAACAAAATATCTTAAAATTTGTATGGAGACACAAAAGACCCCAAATAGCCAAAGCATTCTTGAGGGAAAAAATACAGAGCTGGAGGAATCAGACTCCCTGACTTCAGACTATACTACAAAGCTACAGTAATCAAGACAATATGGTACTGGCAAAAAAACCAGAAACATAGATCAAAGGAAAAAGATAGAAATCCCAGAGATAAACCCATGCACCTGTGGTCAACTAATCTGTGACAAAGGAGGTAAGGATATACAGTGGAGAAAAGACAGTCTCTTCAATAAGTGGTGCTGGGAAAACTGGGCCGCTACATGTAAAAGAATGAAATTAGAACACTCCCTAACACCATACACAAAAATAAACTCAAAATGGATTAGAGACCTAAATGTAAGAGTGGACACTATAAAACTCTTAGAGGAAAACATAGGAAGGGCACTCTATGACATAAATCACAGCAACATGTTTTTTGATCCACCTCCTAGAGCAATGGAAATAAAAACAAAAATAAACAAATGGGACCTAATGAAACTTCAAAGCTTTTGCAGAGCAAAGGAAACCATAAACAAGATGAAAAGACAACCCTCAGAATGGGAGAAAATATTTGCAAAGGAATCAATGGACAAAGGATTAATCTCCAAAATATATAAACAGCTCATGCAGCTCAATATCAAAAAAATAAAGAACCCAGTCCAAAAATGCGCAGAAGCCCTAAATAGACATTTCTCCACAGAAGACATACAGATGGCCAAGAAGCACATGAAAAGCTGCTCAACACCGCTAATTATTAGAGAAATGCAATTCAAAACTACAATGAGGTATCACCTCACACCAGTTAAAATGGGCATCATCAGAACATGTACAAAGAACAAATGCTGGAGAGGGTGTGGAGAAAAGGGAATCCTGTTGTACTGTTGGTGGGAATGTAAATTGATATAGCCACTATGGAGAACAGTATAGAGGTTCCTTAAAAAACTAAATATAGAATTACCATATGATCCAGCAATCCCACTCCTGGGCATATACCCAGAGAAAACCATAATTCTAAAAGACACATGTGCCCCAATGTTCATTGCAGCACTATTTACAATAGCCATGTCTTGGAAGCATCCTAAATGCCCATCGACAGATGAATGGATAAAGAAGAAGTGGTCCATATATACAATGGAATATTACTCAGCCATAAAAGGGAACGAAATTGGGTCATTTGTAGAGATGTGGATGGACCTAGAGACTGTCATACAGAGTGCAGTAAGTAAGAAAGAGAAAAACAAATATCGTATATTAACGCATATATGTGGAACCTAGAAAAATGGTACAGATGAACTGGTGTGCAGGGCAGAAATTGAGACACAGATGTAGAGAAAAAACGTATGGACACCAAGGGTGGAAACCGGCAGGGGGGTGGTGGTGGTGGTATGATGAATTGGGCGATTGGGATTGACATGTATACACTGATGTGTATAAAATTGATGACTAATAAGGATGTGCTGCATTAAAAAAATAAAATAAAATTTAAAAGAAAAGTGTTAATCAAGTACACTAACAAAACCCAAACTCTGTAGGATGGTTCTGCAGCCATGCATTTTTAATTAAAAAAAAAAAAGAATCTTCAGTCTTCCAGTCTAGGAACAAGTGATGCATTTCCATTTATTTATGTCTTTTAAAATTTGTTTCAGCAATGTTTTGTAAGTTTCACTGTACAAGGTGTTTTCTGTTTTTGGCCTCCTTAATTAAATTTATTCCCATTTTCATCTGATGCCATTGTAAATGGAATTGTTTTCTGAAATTTCTTTTGTGGTCATTCATTTTAGAAGAAAGAAAAACAACTGATTTTTTGTGTTGATTTTGTATCCTGTAATAATTGCTGAATTCATTTATTATCTCTAAGAGTTCTTTCATGGAGTATCTAGAATTTGCTACATATAGTATAAGTCATCTGTTAACTGGATAATTTTATTTCTTTAATTCTTGTTTTGATATATTTTATTTATTTTTCTTGCTGAATATGTCCGCCTAGAATGTCTATCACTATGTTCAGTAGAAGTGGCAAAAACAGACATCCTTTTCTTGTTCCTGTCTTAGGGGACATTTTCATTGTCTTCATAGTTTTGATTTTTCTAGTTGCAATATTATAGTATATAGCCTTCTCAACTGGGCTTCTTTCACTTAGTAATATGCATTTAATGTTCCTCTGTGTATTCATGGCTTCATAGCTCAATTTATTTTAGCGCCGAATAATATTCCACCGTCTGGATATACTCCACATTTTCTATCCATTTAACTACTGAAGGACAATTTGGTTGCTTTCAAGTTTTAGAAAATATAAATTAAGCTGCTATAAACATCTGTGTTCAGGTTTTTGCGTGGACATAACTTTTCAAATCCTTTGGCTAAATACCAAGGATTGTGATTCCTTGATCTATGGTAAGAGTATGTTTAGTTTTGTAAGAAACTGCCAAACTGTTTCAATGTGGCTGTACCATTTTACATTCCCACTTGATTGAATGAGAGTTCTTATTGCAATACATAGTCACCAGCATTTGGTGTCATCAGCGTTCCAAATATTGGACATTCTAATAGATGTATAATGGTATCTGACTGTTGTTTAATTTGCATTTTTATGATGACATATGATTTGGAGCATCTAAATTTCCCAAATCAAGAGAGATAAATGAACATCCAGAACTAGGAAGCTCCCTAAAACCCAAATAAACTATATATAAAGAGATCTTCACCAAGACATTATGATCAAATTGTCAAAAGTCAAAGACAGAGAGATTTTTGAAAGCAGCAAGAGAAAAAAAATTATCTCATACAAAGGAACTCCTATAAGACTGTTAAGGGATTACTCAGCAGAAACCTTGTAGGCTAGGAGAGACTGAAATGATATATTCAAAGTGTTGAAAGGAAAGAAAAACTGTCATCCAGGAACACTGTACCTGGAAAAGATGTCCTTCAGAAATGGAGAGATAATGACTTTCCCAGACAAACAAAAGATGGGGAAGTACATGACCACTAAACCTGCTTTACAAGAAATGCTAAAGGGAGTTCTACAAGTTGAAACAAACAGATGTTAAAAACTTGAAATCGTATGAAAGTATAAATTCACTGTAAAGGTGAGAGTATAGTAAAATTCAGAATATTCTGATACTGTAATAATGGCATATAAATCATTTTAAACTCTAGTATAAAAATTAATACACAAAAGTATTAAAAATACTTATAACTACACTAATACCTAACCTAACCTAACTTAACCGAGAAAGTAAAAGACCTGTACTGGTAAAATTATAAGATAATTTTAAAAGAAATTGAAGATCACACAAACAAATGGAAAGATATACCATGCTCATGAATTGCAAGAATTAATATTGTTAAAATGACCCTATTAATCAAGGTAATCTACAGATGAATGCAATCCCTATCATAATACCAATGTCATTTATCACAGGATGAGAATAAATAATTTAAAATATTATATGGAAACACAAAAAACCCTGAATAGCAAAAACAGTCTTGAGAAAGCACAATTAAGGTAGAGGTATTTCTTTCTCTAATTTCAAAGTATACTACAAAGATACAGGAATCAAAACAGAATGGTAAGGGGCAGCTTCAAGATGGTGGAGGAGTGAGACGTGGAGATCACCTTACTCCCACAAATACAACAGAAACACATCTACATTTGGAACAACTCCTACAGAACACCTACTGAACATTAGCAGAAGACCTCAGACTTCCCAAAAGGCAAGAAACTCCCCACGTACCTGGGTAGGGCAAAAGAAAAAAGAAAACACAGAAAAGAATAGGGATGGGACCTGCAACTCAGGGAGGGAGATGTGAAGGAGGAAACGCTTCCACACACTAGAAAGTCCCTTCACTGGTGGAGACGGGGCTGAGTGGGTGGGTGGGGGGAAGCTTCGGAGACATGGAGGAGAGCACAGGAAAAGGGGTGCAGAGGGCAAAGTGGAGAGATTCCCGAACAGAGGATCAGTGCCAACAAGCACTCACCAGCCTGAGAGGCTTGTTTGCTCACCCACCGGGGCAGGTGGGGGTTGGGAGCTGTGGCTCCAGCTTCAGAGGTCAGATCCCAGGGAGAGCACTGGGGTTGGCTGTGTGAACACAGCCTGAAGGGAGCTAATGGGCACAGCAAGCTGAGAGGGAGTCTGGGATAAAGTCTGGACTGGCCTAAGAGGCAAGAGACGATTGTTTTGGGGTGTTCGAGGAGAGAGGATTCAGAGCACTGCCTAAGCAAGCTCCAGAGACGGGCATGAGCTGCAGATATCAGTGTGGACATGAGAGACGGGCATGAAATGCTAAGAATGCTGCTGCAGCCACCAAGAAGCCTGAGTGCAAGCACAGGTTACCATCCACACCTCCCCTCCCAGGAGCCTGTGCAGCACGTCACTGTCAGGGTCCCGTGATCCAGGGACAACTTCCCCAGGAGAACACATGGCACGCCTCAGGCTGTTGCAATGTCACGCTGGCCTCTGCAACCACAGACTCACCACACATTCCATACCCCTCCCTCCCCCTGGCCAGAGTGAGCCAGAGCCCCCTAATCAGCTGCTTCTTTAACCCCATCCTGTCTGAGTGAATAACAGACGCCCTCAGGCGACCTACATGCAGAGGCGGGGCCAAATCCACAGCTGAACTTCAGGAACTCTGTGAACAAAGAGGAGAAAGGGAAATGTCTCCCAGCAGCCTCAGGAGCAGCAGATTAAATCTCCACAATCAACTTGATGTACCTTGCATATGTGGAATACCTGAATAGACAATGAATTATCCCAAAATTAAGGTGGTGGACGTTGGGAGCAATGATATATATATTTTTTTTCCTTTTTCTCTTTTTGTGAGTGTGTATGTGTATGCTTCTTGGTGTGATTTGTCTTTGTAGCGTAGCTTTTACCATTAGTTCTACGGTTCTGTCTGTCCGTTTTTTGCTTTTTAGTATAGTTTTTAGCACTTGTTTTCATTGGTGGATTTGTTTTTTGGTTTGCTGCTCTCTTCATTCTTTCTTTTTTTTCTTTTTTTATTACTTTTAATTTTTTTATTTTTAATAATTATTTTTTATTATTTAATTTAATAAATTTAATTAATTAATTTATTTTTCCTCTGAGCTGTGTGGCTGACAGGGTCTTGGTGCTTAGTCCTGGTATCAGGCCTGTGCATCTGAGGTGGGAGAGCCGAGTTTAGTACATTGGTCCACCAGGACCTCCAGGCCCCACATAATATCAAATAGCAAAAGCAATGACAGAGATCTCCATTTCAATGCTAAGACAGAGCTCCACTCAATGAACAGCAAGCTCCAGTCCTTGACACCCTATGGCAAACAACTAGCAAGACAGGAACATAACCCCACCCATTAGAAGAGAGGTTGCCTAAAATCATAATAATGTCACAGACACCCCAAAACACACCACCAGATGCATTCTTGTCCACCATAAAGTAAAGATCCAGCCTCATCCTCCAGAACACAGTCTCCTCCACCAGAAAGCTTACACAATGCACAGAACCAATATTAGCCACTGGGGGCAGACACCAAAAACAATGGGAACTACGAACATGCAGCCTGTGAAAATGAAACCGTAAACACAGTAAGTTAAGCAAAATGAGAAGACAGAGAAACACACAGCACATGAAAGAGCAAGGTAAAAACCCACCAAATGAAAGAAATGAAGAGGGAACAGGCAGTCTACCTGAAAGAGAATTTAGAGTAATGATAGTAAAGATGATCCAAAATCTGTGAAATTGAATGTGGAAAATATAAGAAACATTTAACAAGGACCTAGAAGAACCAAAGAGCAAACAAACAATGATGAACAACACAATAAATGAAATTAAAAATTCTCTTGAAGGCATCAGTAGCAGAATAACTGAGGCAGAAGAACGGATAAGTGACCTGGCAGATAAAAGAGTGGAAATAACTACTGCAGAGCAGAATAAAGAAAAAAGAATGAACAGAATTCAGGACAGTCTTAGAGACATCTGGGACAACATTCAATGCACCAACATTCAAAATATAGGGGTCCCAGAAAAAGAAGAGAAAAACAAAGGGACTGAGAATACATTTGAAGAGATTATAGTTGAAAACTTCCCTAATAAGGGAAAGAAAAGAGTCAATCAAGTCCAGGATAAATAAAAGATAAATAAAACAAAAATCCAAGGAGAAACATGCCAAGACACATATTACACAAACTATCAAAAAATAAATACAAAGAAAAGATATTAAAAGCAGCAAGGGAAAAACAACAAATAACATAGAAGGGAATTGCCATAATGTTAACAGCTGAACTTTCAGCAGAAACTCTGCAAGCCAGAAGGGAGTGGCAGCACATATTTAAAGTGATGAAAGGGAAAAACCTATAACCAAGATTGTTCTACCCAGCAAGGATCTCATTCAGGTTCGACAGGGAAATTACAACCTTCATAGACAAGCAAATGCTAAGAGAATTCAGCACCACCAAGCCAGCTTTACAACAAATTCTAAAGAAACTTCTCTAGGCAGGAAACACAAGAGAAGGAAAAGACCTACAATAACAAACCCAAAACAATTAAGAAAATTGTAATAGGAACATACATATTGATAATTACCTTAAATGTAAATGGACTAAATACTCCCACCAAAAGACATAGACTGGCTGAATGGATACAAAAACAAGACCCATATGTATGCTGTCTACAAAAGACCCACTTCAGACCTAGGGACACATAGAGACTGAAAGTGAGGGGATGGAAAAAGATATTCCATGCAAATGGAAACCAAAAGAAAGCTGGAGTGGCAATACTCATATCAGACAAAATAGACTTAAACACTATAACAAGAGACAAAGAGGGACACTACATAATGATCAAGGGATCAATCCAAGAAGAAGATATAACAATTGTAAATATTTAGGCACCCAACATAAGAGCACCTCAATACATAAGGCAAATGCTAACAGCCATAAAAGGGGAAATCGACAGTACCACAATCATAGTATGGGATTTTAACACCCCACTTTCACAAATGGACAGATCATCCAAAATGAAAATAAATAAGGAAACACAAGCTTTAAATGATACATTAAACAAGATGGGCTTAATTGATATTTATAGGACATTCCATCTAAACACAAAAGAATACACCTCTTCTCAAGTGCTCTTGGAACAGTCTCCAGGAAAGCTCATATCTTGGATCACAAATCAAGCCTTGGAAAATTTATGAAAATTGAAATCCTATCAAGTATCTTTTTCTGACAACAATGCTATGAGACTACATATCAATTACAGGAAAGTCTGTAAAATATTCAAACACATGGAGGCTAAACAACACACTATTAAATAACCAAGAGATCACTGAAGAAATCAAAGAGGAAATCAAAAAATTCCTAGAAACAAATGACAATGAAATCAGGGCAACCCAAAACCTATGGGATGCAGCAAAAGCAGTTCTAAGGGAAGTTGATAGCAATACAATCCTACCTCAAGGAAGAACAAACATCTCAAATAAACAACCTAACCTAACACCTAAAGCAATTAGAGAAAGAACAACAAAACCCCAAAGTTAACAGAAGGAAAGAAATCATAAATATCAGATCAGAAATAAATGAAGAAGAAATGAAGGAAACAATAGCAAAGATAATAAAACTAAAAGCTGGTTCTTTGAGAAGATAAACAAAGTTGATAAACCATTAGCCAGACTCATCAAGAAAAAAAGGGAGAAGACTCAAAACAATAGAATTAGAATTGAAAAAGGAGAAGTAACAACTGACACTGCAGAAATACAGAGGATCATGAGAGATAACTACAAGAAACTCTATGCCAATAAAATGGACAACCTGGAAGAAGTGGACAAATTCTTAGAAAAGCACAACCTTCCAAGACTGAACTAGGAAGAAATAGAAAATATGAACAGACCAATCACAAGCACTGAAATTGAAACTGTGATTTAAAAACTTCCACCAAACATAGCTCAGGACCAAATGGTTTCACAGGAGAATTCTATCAAAAAGTTAGAGAAGAGCTAACACTTATCCTTCTCAAGCTCTTCCAAAATATAGCAGAGAGGAACACTCCAAAACTCATTCTACGAGGCCACCATCACCCTGATACCAAAATCACACAAAGATGTCACAAAGAAAGAAAACTACAGGCCAATATCACTGATGAACATAGATGCAAAAATCCTCAACAAAATACTAGCAGACAGAATCCAACAGCTCATTTAAAGGTGGGTACATGATGATCAAGTGGTGCTTATTCCAGGAATGCAAGGATTCTTCAATATAGGCAAAGCAATCAATGTGATAAACCACATTAACAAATTGAAGGAGAAAAATCATATGATCATCTCAATAGATGCAGAGAGAGCTTTCAACAAAATTCAACACCCAATTATGATAAAAAAAAAACGTCCAGTAAGTAGGCATAGAGGGAACTTACCTCAACATAACAAATGCCATATATGACAAACCCACAACCAACATCGTTCTCAATGGTGAAAAATTGAAACCATTTCCACTAAGACCAGGAACACGGCAAGGTTGCCCACACTCACCATTATTATTCCACATAGTTTTGGAAGTTTTAGCCACAGCAATCAGAGAAGAAAAAGAAATAAAAGGAATCCAAATTGGAAAAGACAAAGTAAAGCTGTCGCTGTTTGCAGATGGCATGATGCTATACATAGAGAATCCTAAAGATGCCACCAGAAACCCACTGGAGCTAATCAATGAATTTGGTAAAGTAGCAGGATACAAAATTAATGCACACAATTTTCTTGCATACCTATACACTAAGGATGAAAAATCTGAAAAGAAATTAAGGAAACACTCCCATTTAGCATTGCAACAGGATGAACACCTAGGAATAATCCTACCTAAGGAGACAAAAGACCTGTATGCAGAAAACTATAAGACACTGATGAAAGAAATTAAAGATGATACAAACAGATGGAGAGGTATACCACATTCCTGGTTTAGAACAATCAACATTGTGAAAATGACTCTACTCCCCAAAGCAATCTACAGATTCAATGCAATCCCTATGAAACTACCAATGACATTTTTCACACATCTAGAAAAAAATTTTTCACAATTTGTATGGAAACACAAAATGCCCCGAATAGCCAAAGCAATCTTGAGAAAGAAAAATGGAGCTGGAAGAATTAGGCTCCCTGACTTCAGACTATACTACAAAGCTACAGTAATCAAGACAGTATGGTACTGGCACAAAAACAGAAATATAGATCAATGGAACAGGATACAAAGCCCAGAGATAAACCCACACACCTATGGTCACCTTATTTTTGATAAGGGATGCACGAATATACAATGGAGAAAAGACGGCCTCTTCAATAAGTGGTGCTGGGAAAACTGGAGAGCTACATGTAAAAGAATGAAATTAGACCACTCCCTAACACCATACACAAAAATAAACTCATAATGGATTAAATACCTAAATGTAATGCCAGACACTCTAAAACTCTTAGAAGAAAACATAGGCAGATTACTCTATGACATAAGTCACAGCAAGATCCTTTTTGACCCCTCTCTTAGAGAAATGGAAATAAAAACAAAAATAAACAAATGAGACCTAATGAAACTTAAAAGCTTTTGCACAGCAACGGAAACCATAAACAAGACCAAAAGACAACCCTCAGAATGGGAGAAAATATTTGGAAATGAAGCAACAGACAAAGGATTAATCTCCAAAATTTACAAGTAGCTCATGCTGCTCAATATCAAAGCAACAAAAACTCAGTCCAAATATAGGCAGAAGACCTAAATAGACATTTCTCTAAAGAAGATGTACAGATAGCTAACAAGCACATGAAAGGATGCTCAACATCACTAATCATGAGAGAAATGCAAATCCAAACTACAAAGAGGTATCACCTCACACCATTCAGAATGGCCATTATCAAATATCTACAAACGATAAATGCTGGATAGGGTGTGGAGATAAGGGAAAACTTTTGCACTGCTGGTGGCAATGTAAATTGATACAGCCACTATGGAGGACATTATAGAGGTTCCTTAAAAGACTAAAAATAGAACTACCATACGACCCAGTAATCCCACTACTGCGCATATACTCTTAGAAAACCATAATTCAGAAAGAGCCATTTACCACAATGTTCACTGAAGCTGTATTTACAATAGCCAGGACATGGCAGCAAGCTAAGTGTCCATCGACAGATGAATGGATAAAGAAGACGTGGCACATATATACAATGGAATATTACTCAGCCATAAAAATAAACAAAATCGATTTATTTGTAGTGAGGTGGGTGGACCTAGAGTCTGTGATACAGAGTGAAGTAAGTCAGAAGGGAAAGATAAATGCCATATGCTAACAGATATATATGGAATCTAAAAAACCAAACAAAAACAGTTATGAAGAACCTAGGGGCAGGGCCGGAGTAAAGACCCAGATGTAGAGAATGGACTTGAAGATACGTGGAGGGGAACAGTTAAGCTGGGACGAAGTGAGAGAGTGGCATGGACTTATATATATTACTAAATGTAAAATAGATAGCTAGTGGGAAGCAGCCGAATAGAACGGGGAGATCAGCTCGGTGCTTTGTGACCACCTGGAGGGGCGGGATAGCGAGGGTGGGAGGGAGACACAAGAGGGAGCAGATATGGGGATATATGTATATGTATAGCTGATTCACTTTGTTATAAAGCAGAAACTAACACACCATTGTAAATTAATTATACTCCAACAAAGATGTTAAAAGAAAAAACAGAATGGTAATGGCAAAAACCAAAACAAACAAAAAAAACAGGCACATAGTTAAGTTGAACAGAATAGAGAGCCCAGAAATAAACCAGCAGTTATATGGTCAATTAATCTACAGTAACTGAGGCAAGCATATACAGTGGGGAAAAGACAGCCTCTTTAATAAATGGTGTTGCAAAAACTGGACAGCTGCATACAAAACAATCAAACTGGGTTACTTTCTCACACCATATTTAACTGAAGCTCAATGTTGATTAAATACTTAAATGTAAGTCCTGAACCCATAAAAGTTCTAGAAGAAAGTATAGATAGTGTGTTCTTTGATATAGGTCTAAGCAATATTTTTTTTGATATGTCTCTTCTGGCAAGGGAAACAAAAGCTAAAATAAGCAAATGGGACTACATCAAACTAAAAAGCTTTTGTACAAGGAAGGAAACTATCAACTCAATGAAAAGGCAGCTGAGCATGGGAAAAGATATTTGCAAACAACATATCTGATAGGGATTAATATCCGAAATATGCAAAGAACTCATACAACTCAACAACAAAAAATCAATCAACCCAATTTAAGAATGACAGAGGACCTGAATAGGCATATTTCCAAAGAAGACACGCAGATGGCCAACAGGCTCATGAAAAAATGCTCAACATCACTAATCATCAGAGAAATGCAAATCAAAACCATAATGGGACAGCACCTCATAGTTGTTGGAATGGCTACATCAAAAGACAACAAATAACATGCGTTGGCAAGGAGTTGGAGGAGAACATTCATGCACTGTTCCTGAGATTGTAAATTAGTGAAGCTACTATGGAAAGCAGTATGGAAGTTAGTAAAAAATTTAAAAATAGAACTGCCATATGATCCAGCAATTTCATGTCTTTGTATTTACCTGAGGAAAACAATAATTTTAAAAGATATACACACTCCAATATTCATTGCAGCATTATTTACAATAGCCAAGATATGGAAGCATTTTAAGTTTCTATTAATAGACAAATGGATAAAGAAGATATGATATGTATGTATGATGGAATGTCACTGAGCCATTAAAGAAATGAAATCTTGCCATTTCCAGCAAAATAAACATGGTCCAAGAGTGTATTATGTTAAGTGAAATAAGTCAGGCGGATAAAGACAAATATTGCATAATATCACTTATATGTGGATTCTAAAAAACAAAACAAAAAGATACTCATAGGTACAGAGAATAGACAGGTAGTGGCCAAGGGGTGGTGGATGGGGAGTTGGCAAAATAGGTATAGGGAATAAAGAGGTATAACCCACCAGTTATATAATAAATGCCATGGGGATGCAATATGCTGCATAAGGTATATGGTCAATAATATTTTAATAACTTTGTATGGGGACAGATGATTACTGGACTTATCATGGTAATTATTTCATAATGTATGCAAATATCAGATCATTATGTTGTACACCTGATGCTAACATAATATTGTACATCAACTATATTTCAATAAAAATAAGCATCCAATTCAGAAAGTAAGTTGCCTCTATTTGTATGTACATACATAACAGTTCTTATATATTGAAAATCCTAAAGATGTCACAAAACTTATAACTAGTAAATGAATTTTAAAAAGTTGCAGGATACAAAATAAGCATACAAAATCTTTTGTGTTTTTATACACTTACAACAAAATATTTGAAATATAAATTAAGCAAATAATCCCATTTACAATAGCATCAAAAAATAAAATGCTTAGGAACAAATTTAACCAAGGTGGTGAAATATCTGTACATTGAAAACTGTAAAACACTGATAATAGAAAATGAACACACAAGCAAATGGAAAGAAATCCTTTGTTAATGGAATGGAAGAGTTAATATTGTTAAAATGTTCATACTACCCAAGCAATCTATGGATTTAATGCAATCTCTATCAAAATTCCAATGAGATTTTTTCACAGAAATAGAAAAATATCCTAATATGTATGCAGAAACACAAAAGACCCAGAATAGCCAAATCAATCTTGAGCAAGAAGTACACAGCTGGCTGCATCACACTACCAGATTTCAAATTATACTACAAAGCTGGTAATTGAAACAGGTGGTACTGGCCTAAAATCAATCATATAGAACAATGGAATGGGATAGACAACCAGAAATAAATCCATGAATTTTCGTTTAATTGATAAAGGTTTCAAGAGCATGCTTAACCAAAATTTCAGAAATGGAGACCTGATTGAAATAAAAAGGTATTTATTTAGGGTTTCTTAGTACTGCAGCCCAGGAGACACATGTTGCTCTAATGAGGCTACTGTGAATGGCTCCTGTATGGAGGGTGATTACCAGAAAGGCCAAGCCATTATTATAAGCTTGGAATTTTCAGCCTCAATCCCCACTTCTCCAGAGAGGGGAGAGGGACTGGAAATGAAGTTAATAATTGATCATGCTTATGTGAGTAAGCCTCCATAGAATCCCAACAGTGTGGGGTTTGAAGAACTGCCAGGTTGGCAAATACATCCATACCTGGAGGGTGATACCCCCTCCTCCAACTCCACAGGGACAGAAGCTCCTGCATTCAGGACCTTCTGAGACCTCACCCTATGTTTCTCTTCATCTGGCTGTTCATCTCTAACCTTTATTATATCCTTTAATAAACTGGTAGAGGTAAGTGTTTTTCTGAGTTCTGTGAGCCTCTCTAGCAATTTAATCAAACCCAAGGAATGGGTCATTGGGACCTCCTATCTATAGCTGCTTGACCAGAGCATAGGTAATAACCTGGGATATGGCATCTGAAGTTTGTGTGTGTGTGTGTGTGTGTGTGTGTGTGTGTGTGTGTGTGTGTATGCAGTATTGTGGGACTGAGCCCTTAACCTGTGGGATCTGTGGGATCTGATACTACCTCTGGATAGATAGTGTCAGAGTGGAGTTAAATTGTAGGATACCCAACTGGTGTCAGAGCCTTGCTTGTTTTTGTGAGGAACACCCACACACATTTGGTGACCAGAAGTGTCATAAGTGAAGTGTCTTGTGTGAGTAGTAAAAGAAACACGCAGGAGATAGACTGAACTGAGGTTTTCCCCTACAATGGGAGGGAAAGACAGAGTTTTTCCTGTTTTATATATGTAATCCAATAAAGTTAAACTCATAGAAACAGAGAGTAGAATGATGATTGCCCGGGAAGAGGGGTGGGAAAAATGAGAAGATGTGGTCAAAAGTTACAAAGGTTCAGTTATGCTGGATGAATAAGCTCTGGAGATCTAATGTACAGTATGGTTTCTACAGTTAATAATACTGTATGGTATGCTTGAGAGTTGCTAAAAGAGTAGATCTGAAACATTTTCACCACACCAAAAGAAAAAAAAGGTATCTATGTGAGATGATGTATATGTTAATTAGCTTAATTATTTCACAATGTATATCTATATCAATACATGTTGTACATGTTAAATATATATTTAAAATTTTTCAGTTATACTTCACTAAGCTTGAAAAAATTAAATAAATTAACATGAATTAAAAAATCTCAAATGAATACTATTTCACATAACTAGGATCATTATAATTTGAAAAAAAGAAAATATGTTGTAATGGATTTGGAGAAATCGGAACTCCTTCATGTTGGTGGAGATGTAATATAGTGCAGCCACTGTGGAAAAGTTTGGTGGTTCCTCAAAAGTTATGCATTAAATTTTCATATGACCAAGTATTTCCACTCCTGAATATGTAAACTAAAACATGGAAAAGTTAGTCAATCAACATGTGTAAATGAACATTCACAGCAGCACTATTCACAATAGCAAAGAGGTGGAAACAACCCAAATGCCCATTAACAATGAATGAGTAAAAATGTGGTATATCCATGCACTGGAATATTATTCACCCCAAAATAGGGTGAAATACTGAGAATGCTACAATGTGGATGAGTCAGGAAAACATTATGCTAAATGAAAGTAGCCAGACACAAGAAGTCATATATTGTACGATTCCATTTATATCAAATATCCATAATAGACAAACCCATAGAGACAGAAAGCAACTTTGTGTTTGTCAGGGACTGGAGACAGGAGGAAATGGAGAGTGACTGCTTGGTCTTTGGGTGTGAGGAAAATGTTTTGAAAGTAGATAAATGGGATGGTTGTGAAACAATGAATACATTAAATGCTGTTTAATTTTACTTGTCATTTTTTCCAGCTTTATTGAGATATATTTGACTGTAACATTGTATAAGTTTAACATATACAACATGTTTATTTAAAATACTTTTATGTTGCAAAATGATTACAACACTAGCATTTGTTAACACCTCTATCACTTCACTTCCTTTTTGTGATGAGAACATTGAAATCTATTCTCTTAGCAATTTTAAAGTATGTAATACAGTATTGTTAACTATAATCACCATGCTGTACATCAGCTCTTCAGAACTTATTTATCTTATAACTGGAAATTTGTACCTTTTGACCAACATCTCCCCATTTCTCCGATCCCCAGCCCCTGCCAACACCATTCTGCTCTCTGTTTCTGTGAGTTCAACGTTTTTAGATTCCACATATAGGTGATATCATATAGTATTTATCTTTCTCTGGTTGATTTATTTTACTTAGTATAATGCCCTCAAGTTCCATTCATGTTGTCACAAATGGTAGGATTTCTTTCTTTCTCCTGATTGAATAATATTCATACATCACTTCTCTCTAGATGAGCACTTATGTTGTTTCCATATTATGGTGGTGCAGATATTTTTTCAGGGTTCTGATATACACCTGGAAGTGGGATGGCTGAATCATATGGTAGTTCTATTTTTAATTTTTTGAGAAACCTTCACACTGGTTTCCATTGTGACTGTACCAATTTACATTCACACCAACAGTGCACAAGGGATCCTTTTTCTTCACATCCTAGCCGACACTTATCTCTTGTTTTGTTTGGTTTTGCTGATAATAGCTATTCTAATAAGTGTCAGGTGATATCTCACTGTGGTTTTAATTTGCATTTCCCTGATAATAAGAGACATTGAGCCATTTGTATATTTCCTATGGAGAAATGTCTATTTAAGTCCTTTGCACATTTAAAAAATCAGATTATGTGTTTTTTAAATTATGTGAGTTCCTTATTATTTGATTATTGATCTCATATCCAATATATGATTTGCAAGTATTTTCTTCCATTCCATAGGTTTCCTTTTTATTTGATGATAGCTTCTTTTGCTGTGCAGAAGCTATTTAGTTTGATGTAGTCCCATTTATTTTTGCTTTCATTGCTATGCTTTTGGTGTTATATTAAATAAAATCATTGACAAGACCAGTGTGAAGGAGCTTTTACCCTGTGTTTTCTTCTAGTAGTTTTAGGGTTCCAGGTCTTAAATTTAAATGTTTAATACATTTTGAATTAATTTTTGAGAACAGTGTAAGATAGGGGTTCAATTTCATTCTTCTGCATGTGATTTTCCAGTTTTCCCAATGCCATTTGTTGAAGAGACTGTCCTTTCCCTATTGAGTATTCTTGGCTCCTTCGTCAAATATAAGTTGAACATGCATGTGAGGGTTTATATGTGGGCTCTTGATTTTGTTCCATTGGTTATGTGTCTATATTTATGCCATCACCATACTGTTCTGATTGCTATAGCTTTGTAGTTAAGTTTGAAATCAGCAAGTGTGATGCCTCCAGCTTTGTTCCTTTCTCCCAGGATTGCTTTGAGTATCTGGGGTCTCTTTTGGTTCCATACTATTTTAGGATGTTTTTCTATTTCTGTGAAAAATGCCATCATAATTTTGATAGAGATTGCATTGAAACCCTGGCTTTGGGCAGTATGGATATTTTACCAATATTCTTCCAAATAGAATATCCCTCCATTTATTTGTGTCTTGAATTTTTTACATCAAAGTCATAATTTTCAGTGTACAGGTCTTTTACCCCTTGATTAAATTTATTTTAAGCATTTTATTGTTTTCAATGCTATTGTAAGTGGGATTGTTTTCTTTATTTATTTTAAATATATCTGATTGTTAGTGTATAGAAACACAACTCTATTCCATATGTTGCATTTGTATCCTGCTACTTAATGAATTGTTTGTTCTGACAGGTTTTTAATGGAGTCTTTAGGATCTTCTATATATAAGATCATTTTAACTGCAAACGAAGACAATTTTACTTCTTCCTTCCCAGTTTTGATGCCTTTTATTTAATTTCTTTTGCACTAGCTCTGGCCAGGACTTTCAATACTGTGTTGAATAGGATTGTTGAGTGTGGGCTCCCTTGTCTTGTTTCTGATCTTAGAGGAAAAGCTTTTATCCTTTCACAATTAAGTATGATGTTAGCTATGGGCTTGTCATATATATCCTTTATCATGTTGAGATACATTCCTTATATACCCATTTTGGTGAGAAATTTTTTTATCATGAAAATATATTATATTTTGTCAAATGTTTTCTCTGTATCTATTGACATGATCATATAATTTTTCTCTTTCATTCTATTAGCGTGGTGTATTGCATTTTTTTATTTGGGTATATTGAATCATCCTTGCATCCCAGGGTTTATCACAGTGTATAATCCATTTAATGTGCTTTACAATTTGGTTGGCTCACTATATATTGAGAAAATTTGCATCTATATTCATTAGGGATATTGCCTGTAGTTCTATCTTCTTGTAATGTTTTTAATCTGGCTTCTCTATAAGGGTAATATTGGCCTCATTAAATGTATTTGGGAGTGTTTCCTCTCTCCTCTTCAATTTTTAAAAAGAGTTTTGGAAGGATTGGTGTTAATTCTTTAAATACGTGCTAGAATTCACCAGGGAAACCATGTGGTCCTGAGCTTTTCTTTGTTGAGAGGATCTAGATTAATGCTTCAATTTCCTTACTCATTATTGGTCTGTTCAAATTTCCTATTTCTTCATAATTCAGTCATGGTAGATTTTATGTTTCTAGGAATGTATCCATTTCTTCTAGTTTATCCAATTCATTTGCATATGATTGTTCATTGTAATCTCTTATGAACCTTTTTATATCTGTAACATTAATGATTCATTTTTCATTTCTGATTTTATTTAAGTCTTCTCTCTTTTTTCCTTAGTCTAACATAAAGTTTTTCAATTTTGTTCATCTTTTCAAGAAAATCTCTTAGTTTTGTTGATCTTTCCTATTGTTTTTACGGGCTGTAGTTCATCTTTTTCCATTCTGATCTTTATTATTTCCTTTCTTCTGTTAACTTTGGGCTTAGTTTGTTCTTCTTATTCTAGTTCTTTAAGGTGTAGTGGTAAGTTTTATTTAAGACCTTTGTTTTTTTTTAAATGTACGTGTTTATCACCACAAATTTCCCTCTCAATACTGTTTTTGCAGCATCTCATAGATTTTGATATGTTGTGTATCCATTTTCTTTTGTTTCAAGACTGTTTTTCCTTTTCAATTTCTTCTTTGACCCATTGGTTGTTCAAAATGTGTTGCTTAATTTTCACATATTTGTGACTTTTCAAGCTTTCTTCCTATTATTTATTTCTAATTTTATATCATTGTGGTCAGAAAAGATACTTGGTATGATTTCAGTTTTCCTAAATTTACTAAGACTTGTTTTGAGAACTATCACATGATTTATTCTGGGGAATGTTCCGTGTGCACTAGAGAAGAATATGTATTCTGCTGCTGATGAATGGTTCTTCCGTATATGTCTGTTAGGTCTAATTCATCTAAAGTATACTTCAAGTCCAATGTTTTCTTATTGATTTTCTGTCTGGATGGTCTCTCCATTGTTGAAAGTGAAGTATTGAAGTCCCCTACTATTATCATATTGCTGTCTATTTTTCCCTTCAGATCTGTTAATATTTGGTTATTATATTTAGGTGATTTGATATTGGGTACATATATATTTATGATTGTTATATATTCTAGATGAATTGACCCCTTCATCATTATATTATTACCTTCTTTGTCTCTAATTGCAGTTATTAAGTTAACATCTTTATTTTTTCTCTGATATAAGTAAAGCTACCCTGATCTCATTTAGTTTTTACTTGCATGGAATATCTTTTTCCATTGCTTTACTTTGAGCCTATATGAATTCTTAAGGTTGAAATGCATCTCTGGCACATAGCATATTTGGATGTTGTTTTTTAAAATCCATACATTACAACCTTTGACTGGGGAACTTAATCCATTTGCATTTAGAGTAATTATTTATAAGTAAATACTTACTAATTCCATCATATTGGTTTTCAGCTGTTTTGTAGTTCCCTTGTTCCTTGCTTCCTCTCTTGCTGCCTCCTTTTGTGAATTGATGATTTTCCATAGTGGCATGCTTTGATTCTCTTCTCTTTATTTTTTGTGAATCTTTGGTAAGTTTTTGCTTTGTGGTTTCCATGAGGCTTACATAAATCATCTTATAGATATAACAGTCTATTTTTTACTGAAATTATTTAACTTGGATCACATATTTCCCCCTTTTTTGTTTTTGATGCCACAGCATACCTTTTTAATACTGTGTTTTCATTAACAAATTATTGTAGCTATAGTTTTTAAAAGTACTTTTGTCCTTTAACCATTATACTAAAGTGATTAGTACACCACCTTATGACAGTATTAGCGTATTCTGTATTTAACTATACTTACCATTCCAATATGTTGTATTTTTTTCATGTGCTTTCATGTTACTAATTATAATCCTTCCATTTCAGCTTGCAGATTCCTTGTAGCATTTCTTGTAAGGCAGGTCTAATAGTGATGAACTCCCTTGGCTTTTGTTTGCCTGGAAGTCTTTATCTCTCATTCATTTATGAAGTATAATTTTGCCAGAGTACCCTTGGTAGTTAATTGTTTTTCTTTCAGCATTTTTTTTTTTTTTTTTTGCTGTACGCAGGCCTCTCACTGTTGTGACCTCTCCTGTTGTGGAGCACAGGCTCCAGACGCGCAGGCTCAATGGTCATGGCTCACGGGACCAGCCACTCTGTGGCATATGGGATCCTCCCGGACCGGGGCACGAACCCATGTCCCCTGCATCGGCAGGCAGACTCTCAACCACTGCACCACCAGGGAAGCCCCTTCTTTCAGCACTTTAAATATATCAGTAAGATGTATTAACAAAACTTTTAACTTCAATTTTGGCTGAGTGAGGTCAGTGGTGCACTGGCAAATGTTCAAAAACAAGCTCCCAGGAAAAAAGTTAGGTATACCTATATCTATGTATATAAATTTACTATAAACTTGAATGAAGTAAAGAATATTTAGTGCACAATTTAAAAGTAATAATAAAATATAAAATGCTTTTTAGCTTAAAAAATGGCAGTTCCTGAAGGTGGTGAAATGTGACGTAAACGGATTCCTCATACATTGTTTCTGGATATGTAAAATGGTAGTCATTCTGGAAACTAGCTTGGCAGTTTCTTACAAAACTTATACACTTAACATATGACCCAGACATTGGACTCTGGGTATATATCCCGGAGAATTGAAAGCTTATATCTATACAAAACTTCTTATACATGAATATTCATAGCCATTTTACTCACAAAAGCCAAACACCAGAAACAACCCAAATGTCCTTTAATGGGTGAATGGATAACAAACTGGTACATCTATACCTTAGAATATTATTCAGCCATTAAATGGATGAACTACAGATACAACAATTAGCAGGACTTCAAGGGCATTTGTATGAGTGGGGAAAAAAGGAAATATCAAAAGTCATTTACTGTATGATTCCATTTATGTAGCCTTCTCAGAATGACAGAATCATAAAGATGGAGAATAGATTAGTGATTACCAGGACGTAAGATGGTGGAAGACAGGTGAGACGAGTAGCACAAGAGACCTTTGTGGTAATGAAATAAAATATGTCTGTCTTGATCGTGGTGGTGGTTACATGAATTTACATATGTGATAAGATTGAATTATAGTACACAGACTCTTTGCTAGTATCAATTTCCTGGTCTCATAGTGTCCTATAATAATTTAAGATATAACCATTGGGGGAAATTAGGTGAAGGGTACAAGGGACCACTCTGTACAATTTTTCCAACTTCTTATAAGGCTATAATTATTTCAAAATAGACCTTAGAAAGCACATTATTTGTATCTATCTAAGGGTATGTGACTGTTAAAAAATAAAGTGAATAATTGTTGGCTGTGGTAATTAGTGTGTTGCACCAAATACTAGTGGACTTCCCCTGTCCCTATTGACCTTATGTACAAATGGTAAGTGTGCCATCTTGAGGTTAAATATGGCCATGTGACTTACTTTGGACAGTAAAATATTAATAGAAGTACAGAAATTTAACAACCAGTGCACAAGCCACCATGTTCTTTGCTTCTAGTTGTGGTGATAGGTGATGTTGCACATGGTAGATAGGCCATCAGCCTGGGCTCTGGAGTGGAGAACTGGAGCAGAGACCCTAGCCAAATGTGGATAGACATAGAGTGAGATGAAGAATAAAACTTGCTTTTGGAAACCACTAAGATTTAAGCTTGGCTAGTGGGAAGCAGCTGCACCGCATTGGGAGATCAGTTCGGTGCTTTGGAAGGAGACGCAAGAGGGAAGGAATATGGGGATATATGTATACATATAGCTGATTCAGTTTGTTATACAGCAGAAAGTAACACAACATTGTAAAGCAATTATACTCCAATAAAGATGTTAAAAAAATATTTAAGCTTGGTTGTTACCATGTCATAGATTGGCTTATCCTGACACAATATAAATTGAAATGAAGAGTTTTACATGGGCATAGATTTAGTTGTTAAGGAGAAAACAAACCCAAATTTACTTAGTGTATTAGTTTCCTATTGTTGCTATAACAATATACCACAAACTTAGTGGCTTAAAATACACAAATTTATTCTCTTACACTTTTAAAGATCACAAGTCTGTAATCAGTTTCAATAGTCTAAAGTCAAGGTGTCACCAGTACTTGTTCCTTCTGGAGATTCGTTTTTAGCTTCTACTGTCTGTCTCTATTCCTTGGCTTGTGGTCCCTTCAAAGCATTTACTCCTCTCTGTTTTCATCATCACATCACCTTTTGCTCTGCCTCACTCTCCTTCATCTCTCTTGTTAGGACCCTTGTGATTACATTGGGCACAGTTGGATAATGCAGGATAATCTCCCCATCACAAGATATTTAACCTAATCACATCTGAAAAGTGCCTTTTCCACATAAGGTAACATTCACAGTTTCTGGGTTCAGAATATGGATGTCTTTGTGGGGGCTATTATTTAGTCCTCCACAGATTGTTTATTACTTACACAGACATCAAAAGCAAGATCAGCACAATGTCAGCTCCCGGAAATACTTGTTCTTAGAATGACACTGAACCAAAGGGGTCAGATGGGAGCAGTGGATCACTCTGTTATTTAGGAGCCAACTCCAGACTGTATGTAAACTGTTTTAGAGTCTATAGCTGTACCTTATCTGGGGGCAAGGTGGAAAGTCCCATGACTCAGTGTAACCATGAAGACAGCTGGGAAACTCATGGCAGCCTCCCATAAGATAGGAAACTTTCTGCAAGATAGGTAGGTGGATTAGAAACAGCCATTTAACAACTCTTCACAAAACTTCCTATATTTCCATGTTCCAGGAGGATCACAGGGCATACTGCAAAGCCTTAGGTCCTATTGCAGTTATGCCTTGCCTATTTGGCCTATGAGAATACATGCAAGGTCATTGGGGGACCATCATGAAGCTGTTCCCATACAGAGAGATGTATGGAATATGTCAAGTGAAAACAAAGTTTTGCAAGAGTAGGTATATTAATATCTTGTGTTCATTGATTGGTGGTGGGGGGGTGAACTTGCCTGAGGGAGGAGGTGCTGGCACAGGCAAGAACAATAACAAGCATTTGTTAGCCACCATTTTTCTACTGAATACTGTTCTAGCTAGGCATTATCTCATTTGATTATCCCACAACCACTAACAGAAACAGTACACATGACACAGTGGTTAAGAGGGTGAGCTTTGGTGGATGACAGACATGGGTTGAAGTCCCAGGTTCACTACTCCCTTGGAGGAGTTACTTAACCCCTCTAACCACCAGTTTCACAATGTATAAAATGGGGATATATTATAATCTACCTCATTGGGTAGTTGTGGGGATGATGTTCATAACCACTGACATATGGTAGGTGTATGTATCTTTAGTGATTTCTATTATGAAGAAAGCATTACCATTACCCTCATTTTCGGAATGAGGATACCTACAATCAAGGAGATATGTGATTGGCTTGAGGTCACCTGACCAGTAAGGGTAGAGAGAGGTTTCAGCATATGCCATTTCTATCTAACCAAGGCAACTTGTTTCCTCCCCCACTTCCAACCACTGTTGTTTGTGACCAAGTATTCTTTCCTTAGTACATAGGGTAGCAGAAAGCAATCACTTCTGCAGCCGTAAACCTCTCTAAGGATTTCATCTGGATTATTAAAAGGAGTCTTCGATTTGCACTGATTCTATAGAGAGTCCTGACGTTCTCCCAGAGAATAGAGACAAGCCTACAAAGAAAAGAGGAGTAGAAAACAAGTTGAACTGCATTTCAATCAATAGTTAGGTCATAAAGTCAGGGCACAAGGCAAAAGTCATGGATACAAAAATGACCCTTAAATGAAGCCTACTGAATTACCCTTAATGTATAGTATTTGAAATTTTGTGTGTACAATCCTGTGGTAAGGAAGCTGACATTTCAAAACTCTCATCCTTGCTACGGGACAAACAATCAGAGAAGAGACTGGCAGACAATTATGCTTTGTCTATTTATATGTTCAAATCTCTCTCTCTCTCTCTCTCTCTCTCTCTCTCTCTGTCTGTCTCTCAACAAAGGAAATTAAATAAGGTAAGTTAAGGGTGTTAATGGTGTGACTCTGTTGTACTTGCCATTAGTTCAAAAATGGTCAAGAACAGTGTTCCAGAAATGAGATTGATAGTTGTCAACCATATATGCTAGAAATTCCCTTGGATTTTATCACTTAGTCCAAACATTTTATTTTAGAAATGGAGAAACCAGCTGAGAGAGAGAATAAGAAATTCTTAATCTTTCAATCAAATCCCCAGGTAGTAATGGGGAAACATAGAGGAGGGGGAGACAAAAAAAGAAGGGCAATGTGTTGCAGGGAAGGCAGGAAAGCTCTGGGATGCTGCTATAACAAAAGCACTGCTAGACTTTGATCAGGGCACAGGGAGCCATGTGGACTCCTTTGGCTCACATTAAACAGGACTAAATGGAGTGAATTCATTCTCTTCAGCCCTGTTCTGATTATTCCAAGGATTTCAAGAGGGATTGGAAGAGGGTGGAGGAGACGAGGTTACCTCTTATGGAGTTAGGAGAGGCCATGAGCTCTGATCCCCAATCCCAAACTTGCCTCAAGAAAGGATGGGTCACCAAAGAGCCTTGACAGCATTGGAGCTTCTAGGTTTGCTCACACTCTTACTATTGAGACTGATTCCACCCCTAGAAAACAGGAACCAATTAGTGCCATTGACCTTGTGTAGCACTTCTCTTCCTTTGGATGGAGTAAAATTAAATGTCCTAACCCATACTTGAAGGAGGAAATCAGAACATGGAGTAAGAAAGTAGTTTTACAATTTCCTTTTACTAGAAGACAATAATCACCTGTGAAACCCTCAGGGTACTCCCTTCATCTCCAAGATGAATGCAGAATACTGTACAACATTACACTAAGTCCTCTGACCTCAGGCACCTGAATATCTCTCCAAACTCTTCTCCTTGGGTCTTTTTCTTCAGTCACATGAAACTGACTGGACGCAACATACTGTGGTTCAAGGTATCTAGAAGAACTTTCTCCCTCTCCTTGCTAAACTAACTCTAACATATCCAGGAAAACCCTAAATCAGGAATCACTACACCAAGGAATTCTTTGTTGAAGTTCAAGAGAGAGATTATGCCTTTTTCTGCCCTCCTAGGCAGAAATTTAAGACTAGCATCCCTCTCAAAGACCCCAATGATGGTTGCTGGTGTGTGTGTGTGTGCACACACGCATGCACACGTGCACAAATATATAACAGCAGAAAGTATGCTGGAACTACCAAAAGTTCATTAATCAGCTACATTACATTAAAAAAGAATAATTTTATTTTAGAATATTTTTTAGATTTACAGAAAAGCCACAATTATAGTTGAGAGTTCCATTTACCCTGCACTCAGTTTTCCCTGTTATTAACATCTATGGTACATTTGACACAACTGATGAACCAATACTGATATACTATTATTAACTAAAGTCCATACTTTTTTGGGATTTCATTAAGCTTTACCTGATGTCGTTGTTGTTATTCCAGAAGCCCATCCAGGACATTGCATTACATTTAGCCCCCATGCTTCCTTAGGCTCTTCTTGGCTGTGATAAATTCTCACACTTGTGTTTCTTTTGTTTTTTGTTTTTTGCGGTACGCGGGCCTCTCACTGCTGTGGCCTCTCCCGTTGCGGAGCACAGGCTCCGGACGCGCAGGCTCAGTGGCCATGGCTCACGGGCCCAGCCGCTCCACGGCATGTGGGATCTTCCCGGACTGGGGCACGAACCCATGTCCCCTGCATCGGCAGGCAGACTCTCAACCACTGCGCCACCAGGGAAGCCCCTCTCACACTTGTTTTTAATGAACTTGACAGTTGTCAGGAGGACTGGTCAGCTATTTTGTAGATCATTATTCAGTTGTGATTTTTCTGATGTTTTTCTCATGATTAGACTGGGGTTATGAGTTCTGGGGAGTAAGACCACAAAGGCAAAGTACCATTTTTATCACATCATAACAACATATCACTGATTATGTTACCCTTCATCACCTGTTTGTCAAGTTTCTCCATTGTAAAGTTACTCACCCCACCCTTTTCAAATCTGCATTCTTAGGAAGTCACTATGAGCAGTCCACACCTAAGGAATGGGTAGTTAAATTCCACTTGCTTGAGGGGGGTGGTATCTACATACATTATTTGGAATTTTTATGCATTATAGATCTGTCTACTTTCCCTATTTATTTATTTACATAAATATGGACTCATGGATAATATTACTTTAGACTATAATCCAAAACTGTGTTGTTTGTTCTCTGGCTCATATTGTTCCAGCTTTGACCATTGGGAACTCATTCAGTTGGCTCCTGTCTCTCATTGATATACTGCTATTATTTTGTTGTTGTGCACTTCCTTTCTTTTTGGCACTACAAGATGCTCCAAGCTCATCTTGTGTATGTTCTGCCCCATCCATAGAATCAGCCAATTTTCTAGAAGCCTTGTTTCCTTTTATTGGACAGTGGTATTAGAAACTAAGATCTTAGTGCTAGATTTGCTTGTTTCTACTGTGGTATTTTTTTTATTCTAAGTCCTTTCAGCAGACAAAGGTAGGAAATATATGTGTGTAAATTAAACCGTGTATACACACAGCTTATCTATCTATCTATCTAATCATCTATCTCCCTACTACCTATCTATCATCTATCATTTATCTACCGATCTATATCTATGTTCAGATCTTTTGCCCATTTAAAAATTGGGTTATTTTTTTCTTATTGTTGAGTTTTAAGAGCCCTTTGTATATTCTGGATTTATGTCCTTTATCAGATATATGATTTGCAAATACTTTCTCCCAGTCTGTGACTTGTCTGTTCATTCTCTAGTGTATTTTATATGCAAATATTTTAAATTTTAATCAAGTACACCTTACCAGCTTTTTCTTTCATAAATCTTGTTATTGGTATTGTATCTACAACCTCATCATCGAACCCAAAGTCATGTAGATTTTCTCCTATGTTTTCTTCCTGTAAGTTTTATAGTTTTGCATTTTACATTTAGGTCTATAATCCATTTTGAGTTATTGTTTTGTGTAAGGTGTGAAGTCTATTTCTAAGCACCATTTCTTAACTACAGTAAAACCAAAACCTCTTGTCTCTTTACTCAAACCATTTTGTATCAGCTTATGTGCCTACCCTCCTTTCCCCAGAAAGTCCCATTATATTAGTAATGTGTCCTCATACCTTTTTGGTGCATGTGTGTCTTAATAAGTCTCAATATTTAAACCAATTTTAGATGGGTGGGTGTTGTTTTCACCCTCTGTGCAACAATCACAACAAAATCACATGAGCAGAACTGTCTAGGTGATTACCACCACCACATGAGAGGGGGGAGTGTCTTTCCTTTCCAGATTTTGTCTTGTTAACTGTCTTGCCTGCTAGTGAGCAAGCACTTTGAGCTATGCTGCACAGTGTTTTATTTGCTAAGTTCTAACATGTCTCTATTATAGATTTAACCTAAGTCAGAAGTCTTGATAATCCATGTTTAGGGGCAGGAGTATGGAATTTAGGTACTCCTTAAAGTGACTCTGGATTGGGGTTCGTTTTTAGGTTTGATAGTGTTTTTGATTTATTTAGGGGGATATTAGTTGTGTTTGGCTATACGATGGCTATGGCCACTGAGCAGTATCTTGAGGTTTGGGTTTCTAATAAGACTGTTTGGGGGGCGTTTCTTTCAGGGTTGATAATAGAGTTTTTGATGGTATTATATATTTTAAAGGATGAAGAGGTGGAAGTTGTGTTTAAGTTCAATGGGTTGGGAGACTGAGTTATTTATGATATTGGTGATTCTGGCTTTTTTAATGAGAAGGTCATGGGGGTTGTGGCGTTATATAGCTATGGTACCTGGTTGGTGATTGTTACTGGCTGGTCGCTGTTTATTGGTGTTGTGGTTATTATGGAAATTACTCATGATAATTAAATAAAAGCATGCTATGTGTCTTGAATTGAATCGTGTCTCAAATCCAGCATCAACCATGACTGACAGTTACTTTCAGAGGAACAACTCTTATTCTGTGACTATTGGTTGTGTGTCTCCACCAGCTATTGGCTCCCATTCTATAGAGCACTCAGTGGAAAGGCTAAACTGGCCCATTGGGTGACTGTACATGTAAGGAAGGGTAGTCATCATGTGGCATGCTGAGGCTCACACTCCTAAAAACAAACAGCTCACTAGGACCTTACAATGCCTTAAATGCTGCTATTATTGCTGTTTATGCCCTGTCCCAACAAAACTTCTGATCCTCAGGATTACAGGGGAGAAACACCCATAGCACCCTGTGGCCAGACCCTTATGAAAGTGGGCGTGAATGTTTTATCCCTGCCCCTCTCAAAGGATAAAGTGATACTATCATCCTGTTGCAGAGCTGTAAAATGAACCAACAGAAATACTGATTTCTACTGTGTGTCATGATTTATTATCATGACAAAGGGTTAATTCAAACCAACTCAATCCTGAGGCTCTTAAACCCAATAAAATAACACTTGCCGGGCTTCCCTGGTGGCGCAGTGGTTGAGAGTCTGCCTGCTGATGCAGGGGACACGTGTTCGTGCCCCGGTCCGGGAAGATCCCACATGCCACGGAGTGGCTGGGCCCATAAGCCATGGCTGCTGAGCCTGTGCATCCGGAGCCTGTGCTCCACAACGGGAGAGGCCCGCATACAGCAAAAAAAACCAAAAACAAAAACACTTGCCATGGGAAGACCCCTACCCCTGATAGAGTACTGAACTGAGAATCTCTGGAGAAAGAAGTCTATATGATCAAAGAAGTGAGGACACTCTTCAGAGCATATCCAGTAAAAATTAAAAAACAAAACACCAACCAACAAACAATAAAAACCTTGTTCAAGGGGGAAGAAACAAAAACTGAAACAAAGGTCTATTATTTGACACAACTGAATATCCAAAATTTACTAAAAGATTGTATGCAATAAAAGATTAAAAAGGGTACTGATTACCTTTTGTGCCTCTAGAATATAGGTTTTGAATTAACTTTAACATATAAAGAGATGGACTGATTGGCAAATTTTCATGGCCTTAATAAATATTGGGATTTAAATTACTGTTATACATGGGGATCCCACTAAACTTAATTAAGGTACCTCCCACATTCTTAGAGGAGATTCCAAACGTAAAATATAAGACAAACAGGTATGCCTTATCTTAACAACTGAAACAATTGCCTTGCCTATATTCCTTATATTACCCATTGACCTAGAAAGCATGTCTGAGCCAAAGAATAATAAATTAAAATAAAATTAAGTCTTTGCCACTTAGAAAAAGCTTGAACAAATGGGACCCCATAGTCCTTACCTCTGGGCTAAAATAATTATGTCTCAATGTGGATTAAGACAGTCATATAGGAATTAAGACCCATTATGTAACACTTACTTAAGGAAAAAGTCACAATTTCTACTGTCTTCTCCTTTAATACCCCAATTTAACCAATGCCCAAAACTGATTTAAAAAAAACAATGACACTGAACAGTAGATTATCACAACCTTAATGCTATGGTACTCCTGATTAAAGCCCCTCATATCCAGTATTATTAAAATTATTGCCTCCTGCAAATCAAAAACTTGAAAACATATTTCTTTTGTAGATTTGATTAATATGTTTTTTAACACATTTATTGAGGTATAATTGCTTTACAGTGGTGTGTTAGTTTCTGCTTTATAACAAAGTGAATCAGCTCTACATATACATATATCCCCATATCTGCTCCCTCTTGCATCTCCCTCTTCAGTGTTTATTTCAATAGCCTCTCAGTCACAGTTTGCCTTCACCTTTAAAGGGACACAATACACATTTACTCAAGTATCCACGAGGAATCCCAACAGGCCTGCCATCCCAAACAGTATTTTCAGGCAATATATTAACCTCATCCAAATTTTTCCAGGATCACAGATAAGATAGTTTATTAGTGACAGCCTCCTCTGAGAAAATTCATTAGACGCACACATTCAAAACATACCAACATTCATAAAGGAGCCCATAGAAAAGGGTGAGTCAGAGCCCAACATAAAATATAAAGCCCTATCACTTCAGTAAAATTTCTTGGCAATATTTTGACAGTTGTGGTTCCTGGAAACATTTTCCTCATGTACAAGTTTTACTTAAGCCCTTTTATGCAGTTGCTCACAAATCAGCCCACTTTGATTAATGGGGAACCCTACAACAAAAAACTCTAGACTCAGTCCAAATTGTAATACAACAGGAACTTCCATTAGTTCCCACAGAGGCTCTTTCACTCTAGAGGCTTTAACAATCTCTTGTCATGCCTCTTGTAGTCTCTGGACTACCAATGATGGCCAGAAGTTACCCATGGGCTTCTGTTGCAAAAAAAACACTTATATCCTTGTCCCTGTACTATACACCATTAACTTAACAACTGCTGGCTTCATATTGACCCCTTTTGTAAAACGACTTTCATAAGCCTGCACGTAAAACTCTCTTAACTTAGCTGCCCATTATGACTTGAATCATGGACTTGTGACTTGGCACAGCTACAGAGCCCCATGTATTGAAATAAAATGATACTTAAATGAAAGAGCCAAACCTGGACTCACTACCATATCACACCTACAGAAGGAAGTAGCTTATCCTACCCTTAATTCTTTGCCAAATGCAATGGTGTCAGAGGAGATCGCACCTCTCTCAGATCCACTGGCAACCTGGGCTCCCCTTGAGAAAAATTTGGTGATTAGAAAAGCGAGTCCATGTGCTTTACAGATGGCATCACTACCATTACATGTGATGGTGCCTGATGGAGAGCTGCTGCTATTCATCCCATAAGTGGGACATCAGTGATCAAGTACAGGAACCAAGGCTCAGCACAACTGGCCAAACTTTAGGCAATTAGCACTAAAGGATGCCTTGATCAACAATAAGCCCTACCTGTTCATTATTAGGAGATTCTTCAGCCATTGTCAATTGTTGACCCATCTGGCTTGAGTAATGACAACAAGAAAAATTTCTTGTCCAAAGTCTCCCACTTGGGGGTAAAGAACTCTGCAAATTTCTTGCCTCACAGATATCCAAAATATAATTCAGGGTCATATATTCTCTCTCTCTCTCTGTCTATATATATATATATGAAAGTTGGTCCAGGCTTCCATAACAAAATACTACAGACTAGGTGACTTAAACAGTAGAAATTTACTTTTTTACAGTTCTGGAGACTTGAAGTCCAAGATCAAGGTGCCATCAAGTTTAGTTTTTGAGGAAGACTCTCTCCTTGGTGTGCAAATGGCTACCTTCTCACTGTATCATCACATGCCATTTTCTTTACTTTTTAAAACATATCTATCACTTCATATAGTTAACATTTTTGTATATTTGCTGAAAACAGTAGCCAAGATATGGAAACAACCCAAGTATCTCTATCTCTTCAAAGATGAGTGGATAAAGAAAATGTAGTAGGTGTGTGTGTGTGTGTGTGTATATATATATATATATATATTTAAATACAATACAATTAAATATTATTCAGCCTTACAACCAGAAGGAAACCACATGGCCTTTTCTCTTGTATGTGTGTGCTTCTGGCATATTTTCCTCTTCTTATAAGGACAAACGACCTATGTGATTAGGGCCCCACCCATATGACCTCTTCTAATTTTAAATACTGTATCATTAAAGGACTTATCTCCAAATGCAGTCACTATGTTGACTGTATTTGTATGTGTGTTGATTAGGCTTCAACATAAGAATTTGGGGGGCACATAATTCAGTCCCTAAATACTATACTAAAGCCACTATACAAGGTTATACCAAAAATCTTCTCATCCCCTTTGACATTCCACAAGTTATTGATAAAGACCATGACACTCATTTCTCTTCTCAAAATACACAACACTAGGTTCTTGAACAAGGCATCCAATAGAACTTCCATCTTCCTTATTGGCTTCAGGCCACAAGCCCTATAGAGTGCCATAAATAAATAAATTCAATTAAATAGAACATGACACATTTTGGTCAACAGTAAAATATCAAAGGTGTACTGTAATAAGAAATATGACTACACTTTTTAATGTTTGACTACTGAGAACTTTCAGGCTCCAAACCTCCCCATTCACCTCTTGCCTCACATCTGGACAAGCAGATAAAAAAGCCTGATTGCTCTGTGCCTTGGTGCCTATGGGAAAGTTCAAACCATGCAAATTCCTGGCCTATATGTGGAAACCCTCATTTGGCCCCCACCCCCTAAATTCAATAAAAACAATAGTTGCCCCTCTCTTCACTGAAGCCATTCTAGACCAGATTGGGTGTCTTTCATGCTCTCCTCAGAAAGGCCGATTGTATGAGTAATAAACCTACTTGTACCTGCTTGGTGTGTTTATTATGTTATCAATGTTGATATTCAAACCAATTTTAGGTGGCTGGAGGTTGACCCCACTATTACAGGCCACCAGAAAACAGTAACTTGGATCTGTGTAAATAAAAGATGAAGGAACAAATGAAGGAAAAATGAAATCTTTAATTTTTTCTTATTTTTAATCTAAAAGAAAACTTTTTAAAAAATTAATAACAATGTATGGGTGATTATAGTAAATGGAAAAATAAAATGAATGACAACAATATCACAAAGGACAATAGAGAGAATGGGAATACTCTGTGGTAAAGTTACTGTACTCTATGTGAAGAGGTATATATACTGTTATTTGAAGGTGCATTTAAGTTGTTAAAACTATTTATTGTAAATGCTAACGCAACCACTAAACATGTTTTTAAAAGAAGTATAAATGACACACCAAAATAAGATACAATAAAATCATATAAAATGTTCAATTAAAAGCAGATAAGGCAGAGGAAAAAAAACAAAGAATAAATGCGATGAATAAAATAAACAGATACAACATCGTTAGTTTTATCCCAACATTGTCAATAATCACTTTAAATTTGAATGGTCTAAACAAACTATTTAAAAGACAGAGACTGTCAACTTGAACAAAAATGAAAAGAATCAACTATATTTTGTCTCAAAGAAATCCATTTTAAAGACAAAGACTCAGGTAGGTTAAAAGTAAAGGGATGAGAGATTGGTTCAAGATTGGTGGAGTAGAAGGAAGTGTGCTCACTCCTTCTTGTGAGAGCACCAGAATCACAACTAACTGCTGAACAGTCATCGACAGGAAGACACTGGAACTCACCAAAAAAGATACCCCACATCCAAAGACAAAGGTGAAGCTGCAATGAGATGGTAAGAAGGGAGCAATCACAATAAAATCAAATCCCATAACCACTGGGTGGGTGAATCACAAATTGGAGAACAATTATACCTCAGATGTCCATCCACTGGAGTGAAGGTTCTGAGCCCCACATCAGGCTTTCCAACCTGCAGGTCCAGCAATGGGAGGAGGAATTCCCAGAGAATCAGGCTTTGAAAGCTAGCAGGATTTGATTGCAGGGCTTCAACAGGACTGGGGAAACACAGACTCCACTTTTGGAAGTCACACACAAAGTAGTGTGTGCATCAGGACCCAGGGGAAAGGAGCAGGGACCTCATAGGAGACTGAACCACACCTACCTGCTAGTGTTGGAGGGTCTCCTGCAGAGGCAGGGGGTGGATGTGGCTCACCATGGGGACAAGGACACTGGCAGCAGAAGTTCTGGGAAGTATTCCTTGGCATGAGCCCTCCTGGAGTCTGCTATTAGCCCCACCAAAGAGCCTGCAGCCTCCAGTGCTGGATTGCCTCAGGCCAAACCACCAGCAGGGAGTGAACTCAGACCCACACATCAGCAGAGAAGTGGACTAAAGTTTTACTGAGCTCTGCCCACCAGAGCAACACCCAGCTCTACCCACCACCAGTCCATCCCATCAGGAAGCTTGCACAAGCCTCTTAGAGAGCCTCATCCACTAGAGGGCAGAGAGCAGAAGCAAGAAGAACTACAATCCTGCAGCCTGTGGAATGAAAACCACCTTTACAGAAAGAGAGACAAAATGAAAAAGCAGCAGACTATGTACCAGATGAAAGAACAAGATAAAAGCCGAGAAAAACAACTGAATGAAGTGGAGATAGGTAAACTTCCAGAAAACAAATTCAGAATAGTGATAGTGAGGATGATCCAAGACCTCGGAAAAAGAATGGAGTCAAAGATCAAGAAGATGCAAGAAATGTTTTAACAAAGACCTAAAAGAATTAAAGAACAAACACCTAGAAGAATTAAAGAAAAAACAGAGATGAACAATACAATAACTGAAATGGAAAACACACTAGAAGGAATCAATAGCAGAATAACTGAAGCAGAAAAACGGGTAAATGACCTGGAAGACAGAATGGTGAAATTCACTGCCACAGAACAGAATAAAGAAAAAAGAGTGAAAACAAATGAAGGCAATCCTAAGAGACCTCTGGGACAACATTAAACACACCAACATTCACATTATAGTATCCCAGAAAAAGAAGAGAGAGAGAAAGGACCTGAGAAAATACTTGAAGACATTATAGTTGAAAATTTCCCTGACATGGGAAAGGAAATAGCCACCAAAGTCCAGGAAATGCAGAGAGTCCCAGGAAGGATAAACCCAAGGAGAAACATGCCAAGACACATACTAATCAAACTGATAAAAATTAAAGACAAAGAAAAGTTATTAAAAACAACAAGGGAAAAATGACAAATAACATACAAGGGAACTCCCATAAGCTTAACAGCTGATTTCTCAGCAGAAACTTTACAAGCCAGAAGGGAGTGGCATGATATATTTAAAGTGATGAAAGGGAAGAAACTACAACCAAGATTACTCTACCCAGCAAGGATCTCATTCAGATTTGACAGAGAAATCAAAAGCTTACAGATAAGAAAAGCTTAGAGGATTCAGCACCACCAAACCAGCTCTACAACAAATGCTAAAGGAACTTCTCTAAGTGGGAAACACAAGAGAAGAAAAGGACCTACAAAATCAAACCCCAAACAATTAACAAAATTGTAACAGTAACATACATATCCATAACTACCTTAAATGTGAATGGATTAAATGCTCCAACAAACAAAAGACACAGACTGGCTGAATGGATACAACAACAAGACCCATATATATGCTGTCTACAAGAGATGCACTTCTGACCTAGGTCACATACAGGCTGAAAGAGAGGGGATGGAAAAAATTATTCCACATGAAAGGAAAACAAAAAACTGGAGTAGCAATTCTCATATCAGACAAAATAGACTTTAAAATAAATACTATTAAAAGAGACAGGAAGGACACTACATAATGATCAAGGGATCAATTCAAGAAAAAGATATAACAATAATATATATTTATGCACCCAAGATAGGAGCCCCTCAATAAATAAGATATGTGCTAACAGCCATAAAAGGGGAAATCAACAGTACCACAGTAATAGTGGGGGAGTTTAGCACTCTACTTACACCAATGGATATATCATCCAGACAGAAAATTACTAAGAGCACACAAGCCTTAATTGACACTTTAGACCAGAGAGACTTAATTGATATTTATAGGACATTATATCTGAAAACAGCAGATTACACTTTCTTCTCAAATGAACAATGGAACATTCTCCAGGATAGATCACATCTTGGGTCACAAAACAAGCCTTGGTAAATTTCAGAAAATTGAAATCATATCAAGCATCTTTTCCAACCACAATGCTATGAGATTAGAAATACATTACAGGGGAAAAAAATGTAATAAACACAAACACATGGAGGCTAAACAATACGTTACTAAATAACCAAGAGATCACTGAAGAAATCAAAGAGGAAATTAAAAAATACCTAGAGACAAATACAATGAAAACACGATGATCCAAGACCTATGGGATGTAGCAAAAGCAGTTCTAGGAGGGAATTTTATAGCAATAAAATCGTACTTCAAGAAACAAGAAAAATCTCAAATAAACAATTTAACCTTCCACCTAAAGGAACTAGAGAAAGAAGAACAAACAAAACCCAAAGTTCGTAGAAGGAAAAAAATCATAAACTTCAGAGCAGAAATGAATGAAATAGAAACAATAGCAATAGCAAAGGTCCATAAAACTGAAAGCTGGTTCTTTGAGAAGATGAACAAAATCAATAAAGTTAGAAATGAAAAAGGAGAATTTACAATGGACACCACAGAGATACAAAGCATCATAAGAGACTACTACAAGCAACTCTATGCCAATAAAATGGACAACGTGGAACAAATGGACGAATTCTTAGAAAGATATAACCTTTCAAGACTGAGGCAGGAATAAATAGAAAATATGAACAGACAAATCACAAGTAATGAAATTGAAACTGTGATTAAAAATCTTCCCACAAACAAAAGCCCAGGACCAGATGGCTCAACAGGTGAATTTTATCAAGCATTTAGAGAAAAGTGAACAACCATTCTTCTCAATCTCTTCCAATAATTTGCAGAAGGAGGAACACACCCAAACTCATTCTACGAGGCTGCCATCACCCTGATGCCAAAACCATACAAAGATACTACAAAAAAAGAAAATTACAGACCAATATCACTGATGAATATAGATGCAAAAATCCTCAACAAAATACTAGCAAACAGAATCCAACAACACATTAAGAGGATTATACACCATAGTCAAGTGGCATTTATCCCAGGGATGCAAGGATTCTTCAATATATGCAAATCAATCAATGTGATAAACCATATTAACAAGTTGAAGAATAAAATCCCTATGATCATCTCAATAGATGCATAAAAAGCTTTTGACAAAATTCCACAACTACTTATGATAAAAACTCTCCAGAAAGTGGGAGTAGAGGGAACCTACCACAACATAATAAAGACCATATATAACAAACCCACTGCAAACATCATTTTCAATAGTGAAAAACTGAAAACACTTCCTCCTAAGATCAGGAACAAGACAAGGATGTCCACTCTCACCACTATTATTCAACATAGTTTTGGAAGTCCTAACTACGGCAGTCAGAGAAGAACAAGAAATAAAAGGAATAGAAATTGGAAAAGAAGAGTAAAACTATCACTGTTTGCAGATGACATGATACTTACTATACATAGATAATCATACAGAAAACTACTAGACCTAATAAATGAATTTGGTAAAGTTGCAGGATACAAAATTAATGCATAGAAATCTCTTGCATTCCTATACACTAACAACAAAAGATCAGATAGAGAGATTAAGGAAACAATCCCGTTCACCACTGCAACAAAAAGAATAAAATACCTAGGAGTAAACCTACCTAAGGAGGTAAAAGACCTGTACTCAGAAAACTATAAGATACTGATGAAAGAAATCAAAGATGACACAAACAGATGGAGAGATATACCATCCATCTCTTGAACTGGAAGAATCAATATTGTGAAAATGACTGTACTACCCAAAGCAGTCTACAGATTCAATGCAATCCCCATCAAATTGCCAATGGCATTTTTCGCAGAACTAGAACAAAAAATCTTAAAATTTGTGTGGAGACACAAAAGACCCCGAGTAGCCAAAGCAATCTTGAAGGGAAAAAATGGAGCTGGAGGAATCAGACACTTTGATTTCAGACTACACTACAAAGCTACAGTAATCAAGACAATATGGTACTAGCACAAAAACAGAAATATAGATCAATGGAACAGGATAGAAAGCCCAGAGACAAAACCATGCACCTATGGTCAACTAATCTACGATAAAGGTGGCAAGGATATACAATGGAGAAACGATAAAGGTGGCAAGGATATACAATGGAGAAAAGACCAGCTCTTCAATAAGTGGGGCCGTGAAAACTGGACAGCTACATTTAAAAGAATGAAATTAGCACACTCCCTAATACCATACACAAAAATAAACTCAAAATGGATTAAAGACCTAAATGTAAGACCAGATACTATAAAACTCTTAGAGGAAAACATAGGAAGAACACTCTTTGACATAAATCACAGCAAGATCTTTTTTGATCCACCTTCTAGAGTAATGGAAATAAAAACAAAAATGGGACCTAATGAAATTTAAAAGCTTTTGCACAGCAAAGGAAACCATAAATAAGATGGAGAGACAACCCACAGAATGGGAGAAATATTTGCAAACGAATCAAGGGACAAAGGATGAATCTCCAAAATATATAAACAGCTCATGCAGCTCAATATTAAAAAAACAAACAACCCAATCAAAAAATGAGCAGAGGACCTAGATAGACATTTCTCCAAAGAAGAGATACAGATGGCCAAGAGGCACATGAAAAGCTGCTCAATGTCACTAGTTACTAGAGAAATGCAAATCAAAACTACAATGAGGTATTACCTTGCACCAGTTAGAATGGCCATCATCAGAAAATGTGTAAACAACAAATGCTGGAGAGGGTGTGGAGAAAAGAGAACCCTCTTGCACTCTTGGTGGGAATGTAAATTGTTAGAGTCACTACAGAGAACAATATGGAAGTTCCTTAAAAACTAAAAATAGAATTACCATATGACCCAGCATCCCATTACTGGGCATATACCTTGAGAAAACCATAATTCTAAAAGACACATGCACCCCAATGTTCATTGCAGCACTATTTACCATAGCGAGGTCATGGAAGCAACCTAAATGCCCATCAACAGATGAATGGCTAAAGAAGATGTGGTACATATATACAATGGAATATTACTCATCCATAAAAGGAACGAAATTGGTTCACTTGTAGACACATGGATGCACCTGGAGACTGTCATACAGAGTGAAGTAAGTCAGAAAGAGAAAAACAAGTATCGTATATTAACTCATATGTAGAATCTAGAAAAATGGTACAGATGAACCGGTTTGCAGGGCAGAAATAGAGACACAGATGTAGAGAACAAACGTATGGGCACCAAGCAGGGAAAGAGCAGGGTGGTTGTGGTGGGATGAATTGGGAGACTGGGATTGACATACATATACTAATATGTATAAAATAGATAGCTAATTAGAACCTGCTGTATAAAAATAAATAAAATTCGAAAAAAATGAGAACCTGCTCTCTAAAAAAATAAGATGAAATAATTTAAAACCTAAAAAAGAAAAAAAAAATTAAGGAATGGAATAAAGGCACCCAAAGTGTAAAGGAAGAAGTAAATTTTTCTTAGTCTGCAGATGATATGATCGTATATGTAGAAAATCTTAAGGATTCCACAAGAAACCTATTAAAACTCAGCAAAGTAATAGAATACAAAGTCAACACACACAAAAAATCAGCTGCATTTCTATACTCTAACAACCTAAACATGAAATTATGAAAATATTTCCATTCACAATCGCATCAAAAAGAATAAAATACTTATTAATTAACCAAGGAGGTGAAAGACTTGTTTAATTATATAAATATTGAAAATATAAAACATTCCTGAAAGGAATTAAAGAAGACACAAATAGGGCTTCCCTGGTGGCACAGTGGATGAGAGTCCGCCTGCCGATGCAGGGGACACGGGTTCGTGCCCCGGTCTGGGAGGATCCCACATGCCGCGGAGCGGCTGGGCCCGTGAGCCATGGCTGCTGAGCCTGTGCGTCCGGAGCCTGTGCTCCGCAACGGGAGAGGCCACAGCAGTGAGAGGCCCGCGTACCGCAAAAACAAACAAACAAACAAAAACACAAATAAGTGGAAGGACTTTCTGAGTTCATGGATTGGAAGATTTAATATTGTTAAGGCATCAGTACTACCCAAAGCAATCTACAAATTAAATGCAACCCCTAACAAAATCCCAATGATGGCCTTTTGCAGAAATAAAGAAATACAACCTAAAATTCATAGGAAATCTCAAGGTGCCCTGAATAGACCACAAACAAAAAATCTTGAAAAAGAAGAACAAAGGTGGAGGGTTCACACTTCCTGATTTCAAAAAGTACTGCAAAGCTATAGTAATCATAACTGTGGTACTGGTATAAAGGCAGATATATAGACCAATGGAATACAATAAAAAGGCCCAAATAAGCCCTTATGTATAGTGTGAAATGATTTTTGACAAAGGTGTCAAGACTATTCAATGGGGAAAGGGACATTCTTCAACAAATGGTGCTGGGAAAACTGGATATCCATATGCAAAAGAATTCAATTGGACACTTACCTAACACCATTTACCAAAATTTAACTCAAAATGAATCAAAGACCTAAATGTACGAACTAAAACTATAAAACTCTTAGAAGAAAACATAGGACAAAAGATTTAAGAAGTTGGATTTGGTAATGATTTCTTAGATATGGCACCAAAGGCACCGGCAATAAAAGAAATAAAAATAGAAAAATTGGACTTCATACAAGTTTTTTGAAAAATTGTGCATCAAAAGAGAGTATAAACAAAATAAAAAGACAACCAACAAAATGGGAGAATATATTTGCAAATCATATATCTTAAAATGGACTAATAATAGAGAATATACAGAGAACTCCTAAAACTAAAGAACAGCAACAACATAAACAACAACAATAGCAAAAACAACCCAATTCAAAACATTGAGAAAGGACTTGAATAGACATACTTCTAAAGAAGATGTATGAATAGCCAATAAGCACATGAAAAGATTCTCAACATCACTAATCATAAGGGAAATGCAAATCTAAATTACAATAAGATACTGCCACACACTCATTATTATGGCTACTATAAAGAACGAAAAACAGAAAACAAGAAGTATTGGTGAGAATGTAGAGAAGCTGGAACAGTTATACACTGTGGGAATGTAAAATGGTACAGCTTCTACTCAAAACAGTATGGCAATTCCTCCAAAAAATAAAAAAATAAAACAATTACCATAGGATCTAAACATTCTTCTTCTGGGTATATGCCCACAAACAATTGAAAGCAGGCTCTTGAAGATATATTTGTACACCCAGGTTCATAACAGCATTATTCACAATAACTAAAATGTGGAAGTAACCTAAGTGTCCATCAATGGAAGAATGGATAAACAAAATGTGGTATATTCATACAATGGACTATTATTTAGTAACCTAAAAAAAGGAGGAGATTCTGACATATGCTAAAACATGGATAAACCTTGAAAACATTACACTCAGTGAAATAAATCTGTCACAAAAAGACAAATACTGTATGATTCCACTTATATGAGGTAGTTAGAGTAGTCAAAATCATAGAGACAAAAATTGAAAGTATAATGGTGGTTGTCAGGGACTAAGGGAGAGAAGAATGGGGAGTTATAGTTTAATGAGTACAGAGTTTCAGTTTTATAAAATGAAAAGAGTTGTGGAGATGGATGGTGGTGATGGTTGTACAACATTATTAATGTATTTAATATCAACACCACTAAGCTGTCTTAAAAATGGCTAAGATAGTAAATTATATATGATATTTTACCACAATTTAATCAACTGGGAAGGGATGGGAAAAGATACACCATGCTATTACCACTCCAAAAGAAGCTGTAATAACTATATTAATTTCAAAGAGAGCAAACTTCAAAACAAGAAACATTATCAGGGAGAAAGAGGGACATTGCATAATGATAAAGGGGTAATTCTCCAAGAAGACATGACAACCTTAAACGTGTATTCATCTAACAAGGGAGCATTAAAAGAATGAGGCGAAAACTCATAGGACTGTAAAAAGAATTAGCCAAGCATACTATTACAGCTGGAGATTTCAGCATCATTCTGTTAGTAATTGATAAATCAAGGAAAGAGATAATCAAGAAGGATATGGTGATCTTGATCTAAAGAGCACTATCAATCAATTTGACCTGTTTAATGTGTATAGAATACTTCATCGAGCAACAGCAGAATACAGATTTTTCTTCCAAATACATGGAATATTCCCCAAATTAGATCCCTTTCTGGGCCACCAAACACACTTTCAGAAATTTTAAAGGATAGAAATTATATAATGTATATTCTTGGATGGCAACAGAATTAAGCCAGAAATCAATAACAGAAAGACAGCTGGAAAACACCCAAATATCAGAAATTAAATAAGATACTTCTAAATGGAGGACATCAGCATAATGGTGTAGCGAGATGCTCCCTTTGTCTTTCCCCTTCAATCTGTAACCAGTAAAACATCCATGACTCAACAAAGGTGCCCCTGTCCAACACAGCAGGATGACAGAGGATTTCACACATCTGTACATTTAAAGATGAGTGGACTGGAACACATAGAGGAGGCAGAGCCAAGGGAATAGCAGAAGTGGTGCCTGTGATCCTGGACCCCTGGCCATGGCAGTTGAGCCCACAGACTCAGAGATCCAAGTAGCATCAGGAAAGGCAACACACACAATTCCAGCCTACCAGTCACAGCAGCACTTGAACCAGGCAGCAGTGTCATTCGGGCCTGTGATCTCTAGTGTCCTGTCATGGAGGTGCTCACGACTCTGCCCTCTCCCATCTGCAGCAGAGGTGCCTGCAAACCTGACAACCCCAGACACAACAGAGTTGCCCATGGCCTTGGCTCCCCCTCAGCCATACCCCTCTCACAAAAGCTGCTGTGCCTGAAACCCAGGACACCCTGGCAGCAATGAAAGAGCTTGGCATCCTGATGCCCAAGGCCATGATGCCAGTAACACCAGCAGCAGCAAGACATCAATGACCTCAGAGGCACAAGCAGCAACAACAAGGGCACCGGACAACGCCTCTGACAGATGGTGGAGAGTAGAAAGGGCCAATCTCAAATATAACCAGAGGTAGCACAGGTGAGCAAAACCAAAAACTTGTGCTATAGCACCATCTACTGGAAACCAAAAGAAAGGCATCCAATTACTAACCTGTTGAATCTTTAGAATCAAGTAAAAAAAAAATCAAGTTAAAAATAAAAAAAACCTTTACCTAAAGAAGAAAGGTGTTCAATACTTTAAATGTACCAGCAGAGGAACAACACATCAAGCACTATGAAGAACCATGGTAACACTGTATCACAAAATGAAATGACAGTTCTCCAGAAACCAAACTTAAAGTCACAGTATATTGCAGTTTAACTGATAGAGAATTCGAAATAGCTGTCATGAAGAAACTCAAGGGGCTACAAAGAAACTCAAAAAGGCAGTTCAGTGAGCCCAGGAATAACATTAATGATCAGAAGAAATACTTAACCAAAGAGATGATACCCTAAGAAAGAATTGAACAGAAATTCTGGAGCTGAAGAACTCAGTAAATATGAAAAATGCATCGGAAAGCATTGGAATTAGAGCAGACTGTATGGAAGAGAGAATTAGTAAGTGCAAAGATAAATATCTAGAAATGATACACCTAAAAGAAGAGAGAGAATTAATATCTAAAAAAGAATAAGTTGTATGAGAACTATCTGACTCTATTAGGAAGGGCAACATTGAAATAAAGCGTATCCCAGAAAGAGAAGAGTGAAAGAAGGGAGCAGACAGTTGATTTAAAGAAATAAATACAAAGGATGTCCCAAGCCTAAGGAAGAAAGTGGCTATACCAGTCCATGAAGCCAAGAGAACACCTGACTACTGCAATTCAAAAAGTCCTTCTCCAAGACATATTATATTGAAACCATCAAAAGTAGATGACAAGAAAAAAATTTACAGGCGGCTAAGGAAAAAAGGATGGTAGCTTAAAACGAATCTTCTTTGGGCTATCATCAGATTTCTCAGCAGAAACTCTACAGGCCAGAAGAGAGTGGAATGACATACTCAAATTTTGGAAAGATAAAAAAATTCAGCCCAGAATACTCTATCCAGCAGTTATTCAGATATGAAGGAGAAATAAAGGCTTTCCCAGACAAACAAAAGTCTTGATGAACTCATCAACACTAGAGCTACCTTGCAAAAAATGTTGAAAGAAACACTTCTACATGAAAAGAAAAAAGGCAAAATACACAAAAATTTGAGTAAGGGGATAAATAAACAGACAATCAAAAGTTGCAATTCTACATCACAGTAGATTGTTAAACACTTAATTATAGCACAAAGTTAAAAGGGAAAAAAAGCAGTAAAAATAGCTGTACCTACTTCAATTTGGAAATGAACTCACAACATAAAAAGGGATAATTTGAGACAAAAAAACATAAAAAGGGAAGAGGAAAAGGATGCAACCCATATAGGCAAATGAATATAAGATGCTATCAGAAGAAAAAGGACTATTTAAAAAATTTTTATTGGGGTATAATTTCTTTACAATGGTGTGTTAGTTTCTGCTTTATAAGAAAGTGAATCAGCTATACATATACATATATCTCCTCCCTCTTGCGTCTCCCTCCCATCCTCCTTATCCCACCCCTCTAGGTGGTCACAAAGCATCGAGATGATCTCTCTGTGCTATGCAGCGGCTTCCCACTAGCTATCTATTTACATTTGGTAGGGTATATGTGAAAAAGGACTATTCTATCTGTGAGATGTTTTATACAAACCTCATGGTAACCACAAGACATACATGTAGAGCAGAGAAATGAAACATAAAAAAAGAGGAAATTGAGAAAACGTCATAAAAATCCACCAAACCAAAATGACAGAAAGAAACACAAGAAAAAAGAAACAATGGATATACCAAGCAACCAGAAAACAAAAGATAAAATGGCAGTACGAAGTCCTCAGTTATCAATAATCACCTTAAGTTTAAAGGATTGAGTTCCCCAATCAAAAGACACAGTATGACTGGAAAGATTGAAAAATAAGACCCAACTGTAAGCTGCTTCCTGGAGACTTATCTCAGTTCTAAAGACAAACCTACATTCAAAGTGAAGGGATGGAGTTGATACTCCAAGCAAATGGCAGCTAAAGAAAGTGGGTATAGCCCTACTCACATCAGACAAAATAGACTTCAAATGAATAAAAGTAACAAGACACAAAAATGGACATTATATAATAATAAAGGGGACAATTAATCAAGAAGTTGTAACAGTTATTAATATATATGCACCTAACATAGGAGCATCAAAATATAAAAAACAATTATTAATAGACCCAAAGGGAGAAATTGACAGCAACACGATAATAGTAGCAGACTGTACCACCCCACTTACGTCAATTGATAGATCATCCAGGCAGAAAGTCTGCCTAGAAACAGTGACCTTTAATGAAATATTTGATCAGATGGACTTGATGGATTTATACAAAATGCATTCCATCCAAATGCAGAAGAATACATATTCTTCTCAAGTGCACATGGAACATCCACAATAAATGTTGGGACTCAAAATATCTCAATAAATTTAAGAAAGTTGAAATCATACCAAACATATTTTCTGATCACAATGGTATAAAACTAGAAATCAACTGCAAGAAGAAAGCTGGAAAAATCACATATATATGGAGACTAAAAAAGATGATATTGAATAACAATGGGTCATTAAAGAAATAAAAGGAGAAATACAAAATTAGTTGAAGACATGAAAATGAAAATATTACACACCAAAATCTATGGGATGCAGCAAAATTGGTACTAAGAGGGAAGTTTATAACAATACAGGCCTACCTCAAGAAACAAGAAAAACCTCAAACAATCTAAGCTTATACCTAAAGGAACTAGAAAAAGAAGAGCAAAAGAAGCCTAAAGTCAGTAGAAGAAAAGAAATAATAAAGAATAGAGCAGAAAAGAGCATGTTATTTCTTTTGTGGGTTATGAAAATGTAAAATGGATTGCAGTGATGGTTGTACAGTTTGGAATATGCTAAAAACCACTGAACTATACATTTTAAATAGGTAACTATGTTATGTGAATTATATCTCAATAAAACTGTTATAATAAAAATAAAAAAAGAATAGAGCAGAAATAAATGAAATAGTCTAAAAAGACAACAGAAAAGATCAATAAATTAAGACCTGGTTCTTTGAAAAGATGAAAACGTTGACAAACTTTTAGCTAGACTCACAAAGAAAAATAGAATGTTCTGACAAATAAAATCAGAAATGAAAGAAGAGAAATAAGAATGGATACCACAGAAATAGATAGGATTATAAACGAATATTATGAATAGCTATATACCAACAAATTAGACAACCCAGAAAAAAAATAGACAAATTCTAAGAATCATACAACATTCCAAGACTAAATAATGAAGATATAGAAAACATGAATAGACTTATTACTGGTAAAGAGATTGAAACACTAATCACAAACCTCCCCAAACCCAAAAGTCCAGGACTTTACAGGTGAATTATACAAAACATTCAAGGATTTAATACATAGATGTCTCAAACTCTTCCAAAAAGCTGAAGAGGAGGGAACACTTCCTAACTCATTTTATGAGGCCAACATTACAATTATACCAAAACCACAGAAGGACAACACAACAAAAGAAATTACAGTGCAAAATTTCTGATGAACATAGATGCAAAAATCCTCAAAAAATATTAGCAGACTGAATTTAAAAATGCATTAAAAAGATCATACACCACTATTGAGTGGAATGTATTCCAAGTATGCAAGGATGGCTCAACATGTACAAATCATCAACGTGATATACCACATTAACAAAATTAAGGATAAAAATCATATGATCATCTCAATAGGTGTATAAAAATCATTTGACAAGATTCAAGAACGATTCATGATAAAAACTTTCAAAAATGTGTATACAAGGAACATATCTCAATATAATAAAGGCCACATATGACATACCCACAGGTAACATCATACTCAATGATAAAAAATAAAAAGCTACCCCTGTAGGATTAGAAACAAGACAAAAATGTCTACTCTTGCCACACTTACTCAACATAGTATTGGAAGTCCTAACCATAGCAATTAGACAAGAAAAAGAAATGAAAGACATTTAAATTTGAAAAAAAGAAATAAAACTGTCATTATTTGTGGATGACAAAATTTTTCATAGAAAAACCTGAACACTCCACAAAAAAGCTGTTAGAACTATTAAATGAATTCTGTAAAGTTTCAGCATACAATATCAATACAAAAAATCTGTTCATTTCTATACACTGATGACAAACTAGCAGAAAAAGAAATTAAGAAAACAATCCCATTTACAATCACAACAAAAAGAATAAAATACATAGGAAAAAATTTAGCCACAGATGTGAGAGACCTGTCCATGGAAAACTATAAGACGTTGTTGAAAGAAATTGAGAAAGACACTAAGAAATGGGAAGAAACTCCATGTTCATATATTGGAAAAATTAATAATGTTAAAATGCCCATGTCAGAGTAGGCAAATTCATAGACACAGAAACTAGAGTAGAAGTTATGAGGGCTTGGGGTGAGGGGCAAAA
>NW_021703779.1:61300359-61326376 GCF_005190385.1 Monodon monoceros | reverse complement strand
GTCACTGTAATTGATGTGTGTGTGTGTGTGTGTGTGTGTGTGTGTGTTTGTGTGTGTGTGTCTTGGCCAGCTTGATGGGCTGCAAATGGTATTTCACTGTCCTTGGTTGCTTTGCTGAATTTAAATACTGTTTTTCACCTCCTTCCCCTGTGCCCACTTCCTGCCCTTTTCCCCATTCTCAGAAAAATAATTCAGCTCCATTGCAGGAAACAAATCACAAAGCAGACAAGTTAACAGAAGAAAATTAATGTCACCTGTAATCAATCCTAATGAGCACCCATACCTACCTGAATCATTTTCATCTGCACCTGCCCAGTATTTTTCATGTGATATATATGTGAATTTTAATGTATATACTGTTTCAATATCGGCTTTTTCACACATAAATATATGATATAGATAGATATAGATGTATACATAGATATTCTTGAACTTCCTTTCATGTCATTAAATATTCTTCTAAAATAGTTTCTGTGGCTGTTGTATTCCAGTGGATGGGCTAGATAGAGAAATAGATAGATGTATGCATCTATATCCATATTTAGATATAGATATGGGTATATTTGTTTTCACTACTTTGTCATTATTGCACATTTGGGTGGTTTCTTTGCTTTCTTATTCAAGCCCAAGCTGCTTATATCATAGTGCATAAACCTTGCTTACATTCAAGATTATTTCCTGAACAAACAGTCCTAAAAGAAGATTTGAATGGTTCAAGTTTTGAAATCTTTTTTTTTTTGGTTCATTATTAAGCAACTGTTCACAGATATAATTATCAATTCACCCTCATAAGTACAATAACATTGTGATAGGACCTGGAAACCTGGACGATTTTCTGGACTTGCTATAGCTGGAGCTTTTTTGTTTTTATTTATTTTAAACATTTATTTTCATACAAATAATACAGTATCATAATAGAAACCTTTTTTAATTGACAAGAAAAAAGTCAAAATCACTCCTAATTCTACCACTTGACAAAAGGAAAAACTTTGAAACACAGGAAATATGTACATAAATAATACTTTAAAAATGTAATATGTATTGTTTCATTATGGGATAATTTCACAATAATCGGTCTTTCTTATAATATTTCCAAATTATTAAATATTCTGTAATTTTGTTTTTACTTTATATTCTATATTATGAATGAGCTATAATTCATTAAACTTAGCCCCTTGATGTATGCTTATATTTTTCTGGGTTTTCCCAGTAGGTTTAACTCTATGGGGAACACATTTGTAGCTGAATGTTTACTGACATGTGGAGATATTTAATTGACTTATATAACTTGCCAGTCTGTTGCTAAATGCTTCTTTCATCAAGATTATGTCTCTCAACAGTGTAAGAGATTGCATATTTCCCTATTTATTTCTTAAATAACTTAGTATTTTTTTTAAGTTTGAGAAACTGATTTGGCTTTGTGGATGTTTCTTTTATCATTTCGTTTAAAAGTGCATTGCTTGGAAAAGAGGACATATTAAATATACACAACAACCATTTTAAAGAGATTATTTTTTGCCTTTTCAGGCTTTCCCTATTTGTCAATAAAATTTAAAACAAATATAGGATCATACTGAATATATTCTGTCAAAATTTCCTTTTCAATATATTGTAAATATATCTAAAACATCTTTGGCTATTCAGTATTCTCCCACAACTCATTATCATTGTATTGGGGGATCAGAATTTTTAGAAGTGTTTCTGTACTTTGGACTTTAAAGTAGTTTCTAAAATTTCCCCATTAAACCCCAGTCTATGGTGAATAATTTTCCTGCAGAATTATTGTACTTACATAAATACATAGAAGTGATATTGAAAAGTAAAGGCCTTTTAAGATTTTTTTAACTGTACCATCAGGTGGCCTGGATGTACCAATTTACACTTCAACCAATACTTTGGAAGAATGCCCATTTTTCTACACAGGTTTCTCCCTGGATATTACAAACTTTTTTTTTAAACTGATATAAATGCTATAAAACCCCTAATTTTTTGTTTTTCTTTTTCAATTTTTAAAAAATATTTTGTTTTGCTTCTTATTCAAGGAATACAGACTCATTACAAATATCACATAGCATTGATAGGCAAAATAAAGAAAATAAAAGTAGCACTGATAATATAAAGAATTAAATCTAAAACATTTAGCTATACATATATGTATATATCATATTGCATTGTATAATACATACATCATTATTACATATTATAATTTAAATATTTATATACATAAGATATCAAATCATGCTTTACATTGTTTCAAAACCTTATTCAGTATAAATAAACCTTGGTTATATTTTCTTGTTTATTTTTTCATATCATTTAAAATGGTCTCTGAACATCTATTGTGTATGTGGATCAATTCATTTCTTAATTCCTACATTGTTAGATATTTTCTTTGTTCCCAATTCTCTTTTAATTTCAGACCACTATGTTGACTACCTTTTGCCTAAATTTACAGTCACTTGCATAATTGTTTCTATAGTAAACACTCCTAGAAGAAAAAAAAGCAGAAAAAATTTATAGAGCATTTTTCAGACTATTTGTCCATAAAATTTAAAAGAAGTATGGAATCAAATTTTCATTCATAAAGTTGTGTCAACTTACTCTATTATTCTGTTATTTTCAGTCTCTATGTGTGACCAGTTCTTTGCCTAGGGCTCTGAACTGGGTATTAGAATTTATATTAAACTTTACTAAGTTTTCAATGGATAAAAGAATTCATAGTTTAAAATTTTCCTTGTTATAATAAACGTTTTTTCTTTTTATTCACTTTTATTATTTATTAGCCTTTATTAACCTCTTTATTTGTTTGCTAGGCAAACAAATCCTAGAAATATCATAAGGTATTGTTAAACTGAGTGAATAACATGGAACATAACCATAATCCTACCTCTGGCTAAAAACTACATATAAAATGTGGTTGTATAATCCTTCACACGTTTATATATGCATATTGTTAGATGGATACACCTGTATGTACATATTCATAAATACTAATATAATGCCTGCTTTTTAAACTAAAATATCTCATAAAAATATGTCCATGTGAATTAATATTACATAATCCTTTTGATGGTTGTCACATAGTATATTATGGTATCTATAGGCCATCAATTTTGTAAGCCACATGACTTACCTAGTGGATTTTTGTTTCCAGTTTTTCATATTAAAATAAAGCCTGTGGGAAGACTATTTTTGCAGCCATGTCTTCACACACATTCAGGAGCATTTATTTATCATACATTTATTAGAAGTCTAACTACAAAGTAAATCACACTGTCAGAAAGACTACAAGATCATTCTACACTAACCATAATCCATTCCCAGTTTACAATTGTGTCCATTGTTTTGCATTGTTGTCTTCACTTGTAATTCTTTTTAAACTATGGGAAAAAGATATTTCAATAGGTAAATCATTTTCTACTTATTTTCAAAAAACGATTTGAAACTGTTTGAGTCAGAATATAATGATCTAATATCCATAATTTGTGTGAGACACTAAGTGCTTCTCACATAATAACTAATTTAATCCTTACAAAAAGCTGTATATGGTATATAGTATTGTTTTCCCAATTTTACAGATGAGGTAACTGAGGCATAGAGAGAGAGGTTAAGTAACAGTCCAAAGTCATACAGCTAGCAATTAACACAGATAGGATTTAAACCCATGTAGTGTAGATTCATAGTCTGTGCCCTTAACTACTGAATTATAATGAAAAGAAGGCATAATGAATGTTCATAATGTTTTATGCCTCCAAATCCCTTTTTCTTATGCACATGTAAGCATATTTTAACAAAAAATATTCGAATACGTTTTCCTTAAAGGTTTTATTTAATAAAACACATCCTTAAAAATGAGAGGATGACATCATCAAGATGGTGATGTAGGTCATTCCCATCTTTAGTCCTACTCACAAGACTAGCTTGCAACTATCCATAGCTAAGACATGATTAAGAAAATCTCAGAACCCAAGAGTCAAACTGAAGCAATCCTCTGGGCCACAGAGACCAGAAGGACCATGTTAGAAGGGTAAGAGAAGGGACTACACTCTAGCAGCATTGCCTCTCCCCCAGGCTGGCATGGAGCCACACAAAGAATGCTCCCTGGGCCCATGGTTTCTCCAGTGGTAAAAAGAGAACCCAAGGTGAACATCTAGCTTCACCAGTATTGCAGGATGCTTCCTAAAAGGCCCACTCAGGTCTTGTCTCACAGGGGTCAGTGGGAGAACCTGTGAGGATTGATCACTGGGGGTAAGATAGAGACAGAAAAGTGGACCTTACAGCAACCACTGCTCAGACCTTGCAGATAACATTCCTGCTTGCAGTGATGCCAGAGCAGAGATTCCAACCAGTGGCTCTTCCCATCTGCAGAGCTGAGCCAATGGCCCTGTGTGGCCAGGGAGCTCAGTTGGCAGTTATGCCTGATGTTGGTCTCCAGTCAACAGGCCTTAACAACTGTAGAACCTGTTCTACTGCCCCACCCAGGCAGGGAAGCAAATTTGCAGCCTTTCCCAACAGTTATACCCATTAGGAAACCTGACCAAAGAGCACTGACAGCCACAGAGCTTATTCTACAGCCTTGCTCAGGCGGGTAGCCAAGCCAGAAGCCCTGTCAAACTATTAAGCATAGCATCTCACCCCACATAACCAGGGAGCCTGAACAGTGACCCTGGGCAGGTTCAGAGCCCAGCCCATGGTACTGCTGAGATGCGAAGCCCAGCCTCCAGCTCTGGATGAACATAGCCTTTGGCCCTGCCCAGGCAGGGAGCCCATCCAGCAACCATGCCCAATAAAAGAATATAGCCCACATCACCACCTGAAGAGAGAGCTTGAAATGTGATGCCACATGACTGCAAAGCATTTTGCACAGTCTCTAGCCCACCGAACTAAAAGATGCAGCAACCCTCCCCCTCACCCCACCAACCAGATAGCCCAGCCAGCAACCTTACCCAAGAGCAGAGCAGAGAACAGCCAGTGGCCTACCTGACTGAGAAGTCCAGCCTGTGGCCCCACCTAGCTTGGGGGCACAGCCTGTAGCCCTGCCTGATATCAGAGCACAGCCCAAGCCTCCTTCTGATTATGAAGCCCTGCCTGCAGCCCCAACTGAACACAGAGTCCAGCTAGCAGGACCACCTGGTCTGGAAATATAGCCAAATATCCCACCCAACCAGGAAATATTTTGGATCTCAACCCACAGCCTTACCCAATTGCAGAGTCCACCGTTTTCACCACCGTGCCTGTGAACACAGCCTATGACCTCACCTGGTAAGAGGTGGTTGCAGAGCCCAGTTAGTGGTCTCACCTGACCATGGAGGCAGTGACTTCACCCAACTAGAGATCTCAGAGACAATCCTCACATGCTCACAGATTTTACCAGCTTGATCCATCTAGTTTCCCAAGCTGAACAGACTTGTGAAGGTCTTTTCATGCTGAAGCAAACTTATAAAGTACTGAAGACAAGATCATTTACTCAAATGAGCAGATACTAATGCAAGGGATCAAGAATCATGCAGAATCAAGTAATTATGACTCCACCAATGGAAACTAATACAGTTCCAATAACTGATCTCAAAGAAATGGAGATCTGTGTATGAACTGTCTTACAAAGAATTCAGAATAATCATCTTAAACTTTAGTGAACTACAAAAACACACAGATGGACAACTACATGAAATTTAGAAAACAATGCGTGAACAAAATGAGAAGTTCAACAAAGAAATAGACACCAACAAAAATCCAAAACAAACAGAAATACTAGAGCTGAAGAATGCACTAACTGTACTGAAGAATTCAATAAAGAGCTTCAACAGCATACTCAACCAAGGAGAAGAATAAGAGAGACAGAATAGAGAGCCCAGAGATAAACCCATCCTTATATAATCAAGTAATCTTTGAAAAGGGCACTAAAAACATGCAATTGGGAAAGGATAGTCTCTTCAATAAATGGTGTTCGGAAACTGAATAATCACATGTGAAAGAATGAAAGTGAACTCCTATGTTACACTGCTCAAATATTAACTTGAAATAGATTAAAGGCTTAAATATAAAACTGGAAATTGTAAAACTCCCAGAAAAAGGAAAAGGTTTGGAAAAAAGATCCTGACATTGATCTTGGCACTGATTTTTTGCATATAACACCAAAAGCATAGGCAACCAAAACAAATATAGACAAGTGGAATAATATCAAACTAAAAAGCTTCTGCACAGCAAAGAAAACAATCAGTAGAGTGAAAAGGCAACCTACGGAATGGGAAAAAATATTTGCAAACTATATATATGATAATTTCCAAAATATACAAGGAAATCATACATCTCAGTATAAAAATAACAATAAATTTTAAAAGGGGCAAATACCTGAATATATATTTTTCCATAAAACAATATTCAAATGGTCAACAGGTACATGAGAATATGCTCAACATCACTAATAATCAGGGAAGTGCATATCAAAACCACAATGAGATATCACCTCACACTATTGAATGACAATTATCAAAAAGATAAGCAACAACAAGTGTTGGCTAGGATGTGGAGAAAAGGGAGCTCTTCTACACTATTGGTGGGAATGTAAAGTGGCACAGCCATTATGGAAAACACTTTGGAGGTTACTAAAAAAGTTTAAACTAGAGCTACTATACGATTCCTCAATCCCAATTCTGGGTATACAGGCATATCTCGTAGATGTGCCTTCAAATCCAGACCACCACAATAAAGAGAATATCACAATAAAGTGAGTTATACTCATTTTTTGGCTTCCCAGTGCATACAGAAGTTATTTTTACAATATAATGTAGTCTATTAAGTGTGTAATACCATTATGTCTAAAAAAACAATGTACATACCTTAATTTGAAAATAGTTTATTGCTGGAGGGAGGAAATCAAGATGGCAGGGTAGGAGGACATGGAGCTCATGAAACCCCCCCATGAACACATCAAAAATACATCTACATGTGGAGCAATTCTCACTGAAAAAAAATACTGGAGTCTGGCAGAAAGAGTCTTATAAAATAAAGGCTGTAAGAAAGATCCACATGGAATCAGGTGGGAAGGGAAGAGAGGTGATCAGGCCAGGACGTGTGTCCCTGGAAGGAGACACAGTAGAGGAGATGGATTACATAGGCTTGGAGATCCTCCCTGGGGAGTGAGTGGTTTGAACCACGTATTGGGTGTCCCAGCCCTCAGGTCCCAGAAAGGGAGGACAAGTCCCCTTAGTTGGTTTGAAAACCAGTGAGACTGACAACAGGGCCGTTAGAAATCTAGACTCCACATGGGAAGAGCCCACACACACATTTGCTTACTCTCAAAACAAGGCAAAGGAAACAGATTGAAACTGCCTGAGACTTTAGCCAATTTCCCGTGACTGCTCCAGTGTGTGCCCCAGCCCAGCCAACCCCAATCCTTCCCCCCTTGCTGCATGGGGCAGCTCAACACAAGAGTGAAGGCTGCCTCAGCTGAGGAAAGTGCACATTTGTAGGGGACAGAGCCAGCTCGGAACTGGAATGACATCCACACAGGGCAAGGGCAGACATTTATTGGCCTTCATGGAGGTGGCAAATTGGAAGTGGTCTAGAGCTCTGACTGGTGCTGGGATGGCCCCAGCACATGCCCTGACTATGCTGAGTGCCCACTCTGGCCCTTCTTACTCTTCCACTGCTCTCTTCTCTGGCAAAGATGCCAATGCTGGGAGGGGGGAGAATGCACACTCAGAGGAAAGAGAACTAGCTCAGAAATGACCCTCAGGGATTCTGCTCCAGCAACTGAGAGCCTGACTGTGCCCCCAATATGGTGATGTTAGCCAATGAGTAGAGGCAGAGTCCCAGCTCATACCTGGCTCTGGTTCTAACCTCTCCATCTCCAGCCCCACCTCCTACCAAGGTGAGAGCTGCCAGCACACCCTGAGGGAGGAAGTGATTCATGCTCACTTCAGATCCAGATTCCCATCAAGGCCACTGGGCACATGCAGACTGTATAGGGATGCTCCCACACAAGGATACCCCTTCAAGACTGGACTAAGTAACTGTTTCACCTAATTTCATACAGACAGAGAGGTTAAGCAAAATGAGAGGGCACAGAAATTTGTTTCAAATGAAAGAACCAGAAAAAAAAATCCCTGAAAATAACAACTAGTGAAACAGTGAGAAATAACTTACCAGATAAAGAGTTCAATGCATTAGTAATAAGAATGCTAACTGGATTAGAGAAAAAATAAATGAACACAGTGATCATTTTAACAAGAAACTAGAAAATATAATAAAAAGAATCAGACTTGAAGAATACAATAACTGAAATGAAAAATATACTAGAAGGAATTAACAGCAAATTAGATGATGCAAAAGAACACACAAGTGATCTGGAAGACAGAATAATGGAAATCACCCAGTCAGAACAGCAAAAAGAAAAACAAATGTAAAAAATGAGAACAGTTTGAGGGACCTCTTGTGTAACATCAGGTATACCAACATCTGCATCATAGGGGTCCCAGAAGGAGAAGAAAGAGAGAAAGGTGTCAGAAATGAATTTGATGAAATTATGGTTGAAAACTTCCTGAACCTGAAAAAGGAAACAGATATCCAGGAACAAGAAGCACAGAGTGCCAAAGAGGATGGACCCAAAGAGACCCACACCAAGACATGTCATAATTAAAATGGCAAAAGTTAAAGAGAGATTCCTAAATATTGCAAGAGAAAAACAGAGACACATAGAAGAGAACTCATATAAGTCTATCCATAGATTTTTCTGCAGGAATTTGCAAGTCAGAAGGGAGTGTCATGATATTTAAAGTTCTGAAAAGGCAAAACCTACAACCTAGAATAATCTACCCAGCAAAATTATCATTCAGAATTGAAGGAGGGATAAAGAGCTTCTCTGACAAGCAAGAACTAAAAGATTTCATCATATTAAAATGACTTTAGAAGTATTGAAGGGTCTTTATTAAGTGGAAAAGAAAAAGTTACAACAAAAAGTAAGAAATAGTAGAAAGGAAAAATTGCAATGGTAAAAAAAAGATAAAATAAAGGCTGCAAATCAGTCATGTAAGTAAACTATTACAAAGATTAAAAGACGAAAAATTATAAAATTAACTACAACTACAATAAACAGTGGAGAAATGAACATGAAGATATAAAATATGACATTAAAAACACAAAATGTGGGAGAGGTGAGTAAAATGAAGATCATTTAGAAAGTGTTTGAACTTAAATAATTATGAGTTTTAAAAAAGGAGATATAGGTCATGTACGATCCTCATGGCAAGCACAAATCAAAATCCTACAATAGATACACAAGAACTAAAAGAGAAAGGAGCAAATCATATCACTAAAGAAAATCATCAAACCACAAAGGAAGAAACTAAATGAAGAAAAGAACAGAGAAGAATTACAAAAACAACCAGAAAAACGAGTAAGTAAGTGACAATAAGTACATACCTATCATTAATCATTTTAAATGTCAATGAACTAAATGCTCCCATCAAAATATGTGGGGTGGCTGACTTGATTTAAAAAAACAGATCCATCTAGATGCTGCTTAAAAGAGACACACTTCAGAGCTAAAGAAACACACAGACTGAACATGAGAGGATGGAAAAAAATATTTCATGCAGATGGAAATGACAAGAAAGCTGGTGTAGCAATACTCATACTAGACAAAGTAGACTTTAAAACAAAGTCTACAACAAACAGCAAAGGAAGGTATTATATACTGATAAAGAGATCAATACAAGAAAAGGATATAAAATTTCTTAAAATATATGCACTTGAGCTATAAAAAGAAGGAAATCCTGACATTTGCGACAACACTGATGAATCTGAAGGACATTATGCTAAGTGAAATAAGCCAAGCAGGGGAAAACAAATATGTATGATCTCACTTTTATGTGGAATTTTTTAAGAAAAAGACACACTCATTGAAACAGAAAGTAGAATGGTGGTGACCGAGGAGTGGGGGTTGGGAGAAATGGGGATATGTTGGTCAAAGGGTACAAAATTTCAGTTATGAAGAAGTTTTGAGGATCTAATGTACAGCACAGTGAATATAGTTAATAATATTTTATTGTACACTTGAAATTTGCTCAAAGAGTAAATCTTAATCATTTTCACCACACCAAAAAAGGTAACTATGTGAGGTAATGGATATGTTAATTAACTTGATGGTGGTAATAATTTCACTATGTATATGTATATTAAATCCTCACGTTGTACACTTTACACGTATACAGCTTTATGTGTCAATTATACCTCAATAATCCTACAAAAATAAAATAAAAATTTGAAACTTTTTCTCTGTGAAAGTCACTGTTAAGAGAATGTAAAAGCATGCCAGAGGCTAGGAGAAAATATTTTCAAACCACATATCTGGTAAGGGACTTGTATCCGAAATACTCAAAGAACTCTTAAAGCTCCACAATAAGAAAACAAACATTCTGGGACTTCCCTGGCAGCCCAGTGGTTAAGATTCCATTCTTCCACTGCAGGGGGCACGGGTTCAATCCCTGGTCAGGGAGCTAAGGCCCCACATGCCCCACGGCACAGACAAAATTTTTTTAAATAAATAAATAAGATGAAAAACATTCCAATTTAAAAATTGGCAAAATATTTGAACAGAAGCCCCAATCTAAGAATATATGCAGATAGCAAATAAGCACATGAAAAGATGCTCAGCATCACAGGTCATTAGGGAATTGAAAATTGAAACTACAATGAGATCCACCACACACATACTATAGAATGGTCAAAATCCAAAACACTGATAACAACAAATGGTGGCAATGATGAAGAGAAACAGACACTGCCATCATAGCTGCTGGTAATACAAAATGTAGCAAGAACATTTGGCAGTTTTGTACAAAGCTAAACATAGGCTTACCGTAAGATCCAGAAACACTGCTCCTAGGTATTTACCCAAATGAGTTGAAAACATGTCAACACAAAAACCTGCATATAAATTTGTATAGTGCCATTATTCATAATTTCCAAAATCTAGAAACAACCAAGATATCATTCAATAGGTAAATAGATATACTTTCATACTGTAGAGTGGAATATTTTTCAGTGTGAAAAAGAAATGAGCTACCATGCCACAAAAACACATGGAGGATACTTAAATGAATTAAATACAAAATCAGTCAGTCTGAAAAGACTACATACTATACTATTCTAACTATATGACATTCCAGAAAAGGCAGAACAATAGAGACAATAAAAATATCAGTGCTTGCCAGGGGTTCTGTGGGAGGGAGAGAAGGACGGATAGGTAAAGTACAGAATGTTTTTGGTGAAATTATTCTCTATGGGACTTTAATGATGGATACATAACACTATGCATTTGCTAAAACCGATAGAACTGCACAACAAAATTAATAAAACATAGTGTATAGATCTTTGTTAATGATAAGGTATCAGTATTGCTTCATTTATTGTAATAAATGTACCACACTAACAAGATAATAAGGGGAACTACTGTGCATAGAAGGACTGAGTTATATGGGAATGCCCTGTTTAACCTGCTCAATTTTCCTGTAAATATAAAAGAGTTCTACTATATAAAATCTATTAATTCTGAAAAATCAAGGCTGCTATGATCATAGGATAATCCTCATCTTAAAGATTATTAATTTGGTACACATTGTCAGAAGAATTCATAGATAAAAATATCTTTAAGATTTTTAAAGCTATGAAATATGAATTCTGTAATTTTGATGATTCCACAATTGAGCTGAATGCTCTTATATTTGCATTTTAATCTAGAATTGTAAAATATCAAGATAAATGGTAAAATACATTCTAAGTAAAGAAAAATTAAAATCTTAAGATTAAAAAAAATTACGATTTACGTTGGCATCTTGATGGTTTCTTATTATAATCTCCAATTGCAATTTATTATGGTTGTAGTAATATATACTCCTATCAACACTGGGAGACTCTTCATTTCCATAAACAAACTTGATCACTTATTATTAAAACTGTTTTTAAACTTTATGAATTGGATGGTCTTAAATGATAGCTTTAGGTTTTTTGGTTTTGTTTTGTTTTATCTTTATTGGGGTATAATTGTTTTACAATGTATTAGCTTCTGTATAACAATGTAAATCAGTGATATGTATACATATAACCCCATATACCCTCCCTCTTGCATCTCCCTCCCACTCTCCCTATCCCACCCACCTAGGTGGTCACAAAGATCCCCCTGTGTTATGCAGCAGCTTTCCACTAGCCATCCATTTTACATTTGGTAGTGTATATACGTAAATGCTACTCTCTCACATTGTCCCAGCTTAGCCTTCCCCCTCCCTGTGTCCACAAGTCGATTCTTTACATCTGAGTCTTTATCTTTATACCTCTCCTGCCCCTAGGTTCATCAGAACCATTTTTTTTAGATTCCATATATATATATGTTAGCATACAGTATTTGTTTTTCTCTTTCTGACTTACTTCACTCTGTATGACAGACTCCAGTTCCATCCACCTCACTACAAATAACTCAAGTTCATTACTTTTTTATGGCTGAGCAATATTCCATTGTATATATGTGCCATAACTTCTTTATACATTCATCTGTCGATGAACACTTAGGTTGCTTCCATGTCCTGGCTATTAAATAGTGCTGCAATGAACATTGTGGTACATGAATTTTAAAAAATAAATGTATTTATTTATTTATTTTTGGCTGCATTTGGTCTTCATTGCTGTGGCCGAGCTTTCTCTAGTTGCAGTGAGCAGGGTTTATTCTTCGTTGCAGTGTGTGGGCTTCGCATTGTGGTGGCTTCTCTTGCTGCAGAGGACGGGCTCTAGGTGCAAGGGCTTCAGTAATTGTGGAACGCAGGCTCAGTATTTGTGGCTCATGGGCTCGAGAGCACAGACTCAGTACTTGTGGAGGACAGGCTTAGTTGTTTCATGACAGGTGAGATCTTCCTAGACCAGGGTTAGCACCCATGCAGCCTGCACTGGCAGGAGGATTCTTTTTTTTAACATCTTTATTGGAGTATAATTGCTTTACAATGGTGTGTTAGTTTCTGCTTTATAACAAAGTGACTCAGTTATACATATACATATGTTCCCATATCTCTTCCCTCTTGCATCTCCCTCCCTCCCACACTCCCTATGCAACGCCTCTAGGTGGTCACAAAGCACCAAGCTGATCTCCCTGTGCTACGTGGCTGCTTCCCACTAGCTATCTATTTTACGTTTGGTAGTGTATATATGACAATGCCACTCACTTGGTCACAGCTTACCCTTCGCCCCCCCCCATATCCTCAACTCCATTCTCTAGTATGTCTGTGCCTTTATTCCCATCTTACCCTTAAGTTTTTCATCACATTTTTTAAAATTCCATATATATGTGTTAGCATACGGTATTTGTCTTTCTCATTCTGACTTAATACACTCTGTATGACAGACTCTATGTTCATCAACCTCACTACAAATAACTCAATTTCGTTTCTTTTTATGGCTGAGTAATATTCCATTGTATATATGTGCCACATCTTCTTTATACATTCGTGTGATGATGGACACTTAGGTTGCTTCCATCTCCTGGCTATTGTAAATAGAGCTGCAATGAACACTTTAGGACATGACTCTTTTTGAATTATGGTTTTCTCAGGGTATATGCACAGTAGTGAGATTGCTGGGTCATATGGTAGTTCTATTTGTAGTTTTTTAAGGAACCTCCATACTGTTCTCCATAGTGGCTGTAACAATTCACATTCCCACCAGCACTTCAAGAGCATTCCATTTTCTCCAAACCCTCTCCAGCATTTATTGTTTCTAGATATTTAGATGATGGCCATTCTGACTGGTGTGGGATGATATCTCATTGTAGTTTTGATTTGCATTTCTCTAATGATGTTGAGCATTCTTTCATGTGTTTGTTGGCAATCTGTTTATCTTCTTTGGAGAAATGTCTATTTAGGTCTTCTGCCCATTTTTGGATTGAGTTGTTTGTTTCTTTGTTGTTGAGCTGCATGAGCTGCTTGTAAATTTTGGAGATTAATCCTTTGTCAGGTGCTTCATTTGAAAATATTTTCCCTGATTCTGAGGGTTGTCTTTTGATCTTGTTTATGGTTTCCTTTGCTGTGCAAAAGCTTTGAAATTTCATTAGGTCTCATTTGTTTATTTTTGTTTTTATTTCCATTTCTCTAGGAGGTGGGTCAAAAAGGATCTTGCTGTGATTTATGTCATAGAGTGTTCTACCTATGTTTTCCTCTAAGAATTTGACAGTTTCTGGCCTTATATTGAGGTCTTAATCCATTTTGAGCTTATTTTTGTGTATGGTGTTAGGGAGTGTTCTAATCTCATACTTTTACATGTACCTGTCCAGTTTTCCCAGCACCACTTATTGAAGAGGCTGTCCTTTCTCCACTGTACATTCCTGCCTCCTTTATCAAAAATAAGGTTACCATATGTGCGTCGGTTTACCTCTGGGCTTTCAATCCTGTTCCATGATCTATATTTCTGTTTTTGTGCCAGTACCATAATGTCTTGATTACAGTAGCTTTGTAGTATCATCTGAAATCGGGGAGCCTGATTCCTCCAGCTCCGTTTTTCATTCTCGGTATTGCTTTGGCTATTCAGGGTCTTTTGTGTTTCCATACAAATTGTGAAATTTATTGTTCTAGTTCTGTGAAAAATGCTAGTGGTAGTTTGATAGGGATTGCATTGAATCTGTAGATTGCTTTGGGTAGTAGAGTCATTTTCACAATGTTGATTCTTCCAATCCAAGAACATGGTATATCTCTCCATCTATTTGTACCATGTTTAATTTCTTTCATCAGTGTCTTATAATTCTCTGCATACAGGTCTTTTGTCTCCTTAGGGAGGTTTATTCCTAGATGTTTTATTCATTTTGTTGCAATGGTAAATGGGAGTGTTTTCATTATTTCACTTTCAGACTTTTCATCAATAGTGTATAGGAATGCCAGAGATTTATTTCTATTAATTTTGTATCCTGCTATTTTACCAAATTCATTGATTAGCTCTAGTAGTTTTCTGGTAGCATCTTTAGGATTCTCTATGTATAGTATCATGGCATCTGCATAGAGTGACAGCTTTACTTCTTCTTTTCTGATTTGGATTCCTTTTATTTTTTTTCTTCTCTGATTGCTGTGTCTAAAACTTCCAAAACTATGTTGAATGAGTGGTGAGAGTGGGCAACCTTGTCTTGTTCCTGATCTTAGTGGAAATGCTTTCAGTTTTTCACCATTGAGGATGATGTTGGCTGTGGGTTTGTCATATATGGCCTTTATTATGTTGAGGAAAGTTCCCTCTATGCCTAATTTCTGTGGGGTTTTTTTATCATAAGCGGGTGTTGAATTTTGTCAAAAGCTTTCTCTGCATCTATTGAGATGATCATATGGTTTTTCTCCTTCAATTTGTTAATATGGTTTATCACATTGATTGATTTGCGTATATGAAGAATCCTTGCATTCCTGGAATAAACCCCACCTGATCATGGTGTATGATCCTCTTAATGTGCTGTTGGATTCTGTTTGCTAGTATTTTGTTGAGGATTTTTGCATGTATGTTCATCAGTGATATTGGCCTGTAGCTTTCTTTCTTTGTGACAATCTTGTTTGGTTTTGGTGTCAAGGTGATGGTCGCCTCTTAGAAGGAACTTGGGAGTGTTCCTCCCTCTGCTATATTTTGGAAGAGTTTGAGAAGGATAGGTGTTAGCTCTTCTCTAAATGTTTGATAGAATTCACCTGTGAAGCCATCTGGTCCTGGGCTTTTGTTTGTTGGAAGATTTTTAATCACAGTTTCAATTTCAGTGCTTGTGATTGGTCTGTTCATATTTTCTATTTCTTCCTGATTCAGTCTTGGCAGGTTGTGCATTTCTAAGAATTTGTCCATTTCTTCCAGATTGCCCATTTTATTGGTATAGAGTTGTTTGTAGTAATCTCTCATTATCTTTTTTATTTCTGCAGTGTCAGTTGTTACTTCTCCTTTTGCATTTCTAATTCTATTGATTTGAGTCTTCTCCCTTTTTTTCTTGGTGAGACTGGCTAATAGTTTATGTATTTTCTTTATCTTCTAGAAGAACCAGCTTTTAGTTTTATTGATCTTTGCTATTGTTTCCTTCATTTTTATTCATTTATTTCTGATCTGATTTTTATGATTTCTTTCCTTCTGCTAACTTTGGGGTTTTTTTGTTCTTCTTTCTCTAATTGCTTTAGGTGCAAGATTAGGTTGTTTATTCGAGAGGTTTCCTGTTTGTTAAGGTGGGCGAGTATTGCTATAAACTTCGCTCTTAGAACTGCTTTTTCTGCATCCCATAGGTTTTGGGTCATCGTGTCTCCATAGTCATTTGTTTCTAGGTATTTATTTATTTCCTCTTTGATTTCTCAGTGATCACTTCGTTATTAAGTAGTGTATTGTTTAGCCTCCATGTGTTTGTATTTTTTACAGATCTTTACCTGTAATTGTGGTCTAGTCTCATGGCGTTGTGGTCGGAAAAGATACTTGATATAATTTCAATTTTCTTAAATTTACCAAGGCTTGATTTGTGACCCAAAATATGATCTATCCTGGAGAATGTTCCATGAGCACTTGAGAAAATTGTGTATTCTGTTGTTTTTGGATGGAATGTCCTATAGATATCAATTAAGTCCATCTTGTTTAATGTATCATTTAAAGCTTGTGTTTCCTTATTTATTTTCATTTTGGATGATCTGTCCATTAGTGAAAGTGGGGTGCTAAAGTCCCCTCCTATGAATGTGTTATTGTCTATTTCCCCTTTTATGGCTGTTAGCATTTGCCTTATGTATTGAGGTGCTCCTATGTTGGGTGCATAAATATTTACAATTGTTATATCTTCTTCTTGGATCGATCCCTTGATCATTATGTAGTGTCCTTCTCTGTCTCCTCTAATAGTCTTTATTTTAAAGTCTATTTTTTCTGATATGAGAATTGCTACTCCAGCTTCCTTTTGGTTTCTATTTGCATGGAATATCTTTTTCCATCCCCTTACTTTCAGTCTGTATGTGTCTCTAGGTATGAAGTGGGTCTCTTGTAGACAGCATATATAAGGGTCTTGTTTTTGTATCCATTCAGCCAATCTGTGTCTGTTGGTGGGAGTATTTTGTCCATTTACTTTTCAGGTAATTATCGATATGTATGTTCCTTTTCCCATTTTCTAAATTGTTTTGTGTTTGTTATTGTAGGTCTTTTCCTTCTCTTGTGTTTCTTGCCTAGAAAAGTTCCTTTAGCATTTGTTGTAAAGCTGGTTTGGTGGAGCTGAACTCTCTCAGCTTTTGCTTGTCTGTAAAGCTTTTAATTTCTCCATCAAATCTGATGAGATCCTTCCTGGGTAGAGTAATCTTCGTTGGAGGTTTTTCTCCTTCATCACTTTCGTATGTCCTGCCACTCCCTTCTGGCTTGCAGAGTTTCGGCTGAGAGATCAGCTGTTAACCTTATGGGGATTCCCTTGTGTGTTATTTGTTGTTCTTCCCTTGTTGCTTTTAATATGCTTTCTTTGTATTTAATTTTTGACAGTTTGATTAATATGTGCCTTGGCGTATTTCTCCTTGGATTTATCCTGTATGGGACTCTCTGTGCTTCCTGGACTTGACTAACTATTTCCTTTCCCATATTAGGGAAGTTTTCAGCTATAATCTCTTCAAATATTTTCTCAGTCCCTTTCTTTTTCTCTTCTTCTTCTGGAACCCCTATAATTCAAATTTTGGTGCGTTTAATATTGTCCCAGAGGTCTCTGAGACTATCCTCAGTTCTTTTCATTCTTTTTTCTTTATTCTGCTCTGCAGTAGTTTTTTCCACTATGTCATCTTCCAGGCCACTTATCCGTTCTTCTGCCTCAGTTATTCTGCTATTGATCCCATCTAGAGTATTTTTCATTTCATATATTGTGTTGTTCCTCATTGTTTGTTGCATCTTTAGCTCTTCTAGGTCCTTGTTAAATGTTTCTTGCATTTTGTCTATTCTATTTCCGAGATTTTGGATCATCTTTACTATCATTATTCTGAATTCTTTTTCAGATAGACTGCCTATTTCCTCTTCATTTGTTAGGTCTAGTGGGTTTTTATCTTGCTCCTTCATCTGCGGTGTGTTTTTCTGTCTTCTCATTTTGCTTATCTTACTGTGTTTGGGGTCTCCTTTGTGCAGGCTTCAGGTTCGTAGTTCCCGTTGTTTTTGATGTCTGTCCCCAATGGCGAAGGTTGTTTCAATGGGCTGTGTAGGCTTCCTTGTGGAGGGGACTAGTGCCTGTGTTCTGGTGGATGAGGCTGGATCTTTTCTCTCTGGTGGGCAGGTCCACATCTGGTGGTGTGTTTTGGGGTGTCTGTGGACTTATTATGATTTTATGCACCTCTCTGCTTATGGGTGGGGTTGTGTTCCTGTTTTGCTAGTTGTTTTGTATAGGGTGTCTAGCACTGTAGCTTGCTGGTCGTTGAATGAAGCTGGGTGCTGGTGTTGAGATGGAGATCTCTGGGAGATTTTCGCAGTTTGATATTTTGTGGAGCTGGGAGGCCTGTTGTTGATCAGTGTCCTGAAGTTGGCTCTCCCACCTCAGAGGCACAGCACTGACTCCTGGCTGCAGCACCAAGAGCCTTTCATCCACACGGCTCAGAAGAAAAGGGAGAAAAATTACCGAGAAAGAATTTGTAGGAAGAAAGAAAGAAAGAAAGGAAGAAAGAAAGAAAGGAGGGAAGAAAGGAAGGAAGAAAGAAAGAAAGAATGGAAGAAATAAAGAAAGGAGGGAAGAAAGGAAGGAAGGAAGAAAGAATGAAAGAAGAAAAGAAGGAAAGAAGGAAAGAAACAAAGAAAGGAGGGAGGGAGGGAGGGAGGGAGGAAGGGACAGTGGGGGGAAGGAAGGAAGGAGGGAAGGAAGGAAAAAAGAAAGATGATAAAGTAAAATAAAATAAAGTAAAATATAATAAAGTTATTAAATCAAAAAATAATTACTGAGAAAAAAAATTTTAAAAAAAGGACAGATAGAACCTTAGGAGAAATGGTGGAAGCAAAGCTATACAGAGAAAATCTCACACAGAAGCATACACATACACAATCACAAAAAGAGGAAAAGGGGAAAATATCCTAAATCTTGCTCTCAAAGTCCACCTCCTCAATTTGGGATGATTCGTTGTCTCTTCAGGCACTCCACTGATGCAGTGTACTTCAAGACAATTGTGGATCTTTAATCCGCTGCTCCTGAGCCTGCTGGGAGAAATTTCCCCCATTTTCTTTACTTTTTTTTTTAACATCTTTATTGGAGTATAATTGCTTTACAATGGCCTGTTAGTTTTTGCTTTATAACAAAGTAAATCAGTTATACATATACATATGTTCCCATATCTCTTCTCTCTTCCATGTCCCTACCTCCGACCCTCCCTATCCCACCCCTCTATGTGATCACAAAGCACCGAGCTGATCTCTCTGTGCTATGCAGCTCCTTCCCGCTAGCTATCTATTTTATGTTTGATAGTGTATATATGTCCATGCCACTCTCTCACTTTGTCACAGCTTACCCTTCCCCCTCCCCATATCCTGAAGTCCATTCTCTAGTAGTTAAGTGTCTATATTCCTGTATTACACCTAGGTTCTTCATGACTTTTTTTTTCTTAGATTCCATATATATGTGTGAGCATACGGTATTTGTCTTCCTCTTTCTGACTTACTTCACTCTGTATGACAGACTCTAGGTCCATCCACCTCACTGCAAATAATTCAATTTTGTTTCTTTTTATGGCTGAGTAATATTCCATTGTATATATGTGCCACATCTTCTTGATCCATTCATCTGATGATGGACACTTAGGTTGTTTCCATCTCCTGGCTATTGTAAGTAGAGCTGTAAAGAATGTTTTGATACATGACTCTTTCTGAATTATGGTTTTCTCAGGGTATATGCCCAGTAGTGGGATTGCTGGGTCATATGGCAGTTCTATTTGTAGTTTTTTAAGAAACCTCCATACTGTTATCCACAGTGGCTCTACCAATTCACATTCCCACCAGCAGTTCAAGAGTGTTCCCTTTTCTCCACACCCTCTCCAGAATTTATTGTTTCTAGATATTTTGAGGATGGCCATTCTGTCCAGTGTGAGATCATATCTCACTGTAGTGTTGATTTGCATTTCTGTAATGATTAATGATGTTGAGCATTCTTTCATGTGTCTGTTGACACTCTGTATATCTTCTTTGGAGAAATGTCTATTTAGGTCTTCTGCCCATTCCACTAAGATCAGGAACAAGACAAGGTTGCCCACTTTCACCACTCTTATTCTACATAGCTTTGGAAGTTTTAGCCGCAGCAATCAGAGAATGAAAGGAAATAAAAGGAATACAAATCGGAAAATAGGAAGTAAAGCTGTCACTGTTTGCAGATGACATGATACTATACATAGAGAATCCTACAGATGCTACCTGAAAACTACTAGAGCTAATGAACGAATTTGGTAAAGTAGCAGGATACAAAATTAATGCACAGGGATCTCTGGCATTCCTATACACTAATGATGAAAAATCTGAAAGTGAAATCCAGAAAACATTCCCATTTACCATTGCAACAAAAAGAATAAAATATCTAAGAATAAACCTACCTAAGGAGACAAAATACCTGTATGCAGAAAATTATAAGACACTGATGAAAGAAATCAAAGATGATACAAATAGATGGAGAGATATACCATGTTCTTGGATTGGAAGAATCAACATTGTGAAAAAGACTCTACTACCACAAGCAATCTGCAGATTCAATGCAATCCCTATCAAACTATCACTGGCATTTTTCACAGAACTAGAAAAAAAGTTTTCACAATTTGTATGGAAACAGAGAAGACCCTGAATAGCCAAAGCAATATTGAGAATGAAAAACGGAGCTGGAGGAATCAGGCTCCCCGATTTCAGACGATACTACAAAGCTACTGTAATCAAGACATTATGGTACTGGCACAAAAACAGAAATATAGATCATGGAACGGGATAGAAAGCCCAGAGATAAACCCACGCACATATGGTCACCTTATCTTTGATAAAGGAGGCAGGAATGTACAGTGGAGAAAGGACAGCCTCTTCAATAAATGGTGCTAGGAAAACTGGACACATACACGTAAAAGAATGAGATTAGGACACTGCCTAACACCGTACACAAAAGTAATCTCAAAATGGATTAAAGAGCAAAATGTAAGGCCAGAAACTATGAAACTCTTAGAGGAAAACATAGGCAGAACACTCTATGACATAAATCACAGCAAGATCCTTTTTGACCCACCTCCTAGAGAAATAGAAATAAAAACAAAAATATACCAGTGTGACCTCATGAAACTTAAAAGCTTTTGCACAGCAAAGGAAACTATTAAAAAGACTAAAAGACAACACGGAGAATGGGAGAAAATATTTTCAAATGAAGCAACTGACAAAGGATTAATCTCCAAAATTTACAAGCAGCTCATGCAGCTCAATAACAGAAAAACAAACAACCCAACCCCTCTCTTCTTTGTTCACACAGCTCCCAGGATTCAGCTTTGGATTTGGACTCGCCTCTGCGTGTAGGTCGCCTGAGGGCATCTGTTCTTCGCTCAGACAGGACGAGGTTAAAGGAGCAGCTACTTCAGTGGCTCTGGCTCACTCAGGCCGAGGAGGAAGGGGGGGCCTGGAGTGTGGGGCGAGCCTGCGACGGCAGAGCCCTGTGGGACATTGCACCAGTCTGAGGTGCGCCATGCGTTCTCCCAGGGAAGTTGTTCCTGGATCCCGGGAACCTGGCAGTGGCAGTCTGCACAGGTTCCCCAGAAGGAAGATGTGGTTAGTGACCTGTGCTTGCACACACACTTCTTCGTGGCAGCAGCAGCAGCCTTAGCGTCTCATGCCCGTCTCTGGGGTCCACGCTGTTAGCCGTGGCTCTCGCCCATCTCTGGAGTTCCTTTAAGCAGCGCTCTTTATCCCCTCTCCTCGCGCACCAGGAAACAAAGATGGAAGAAAAAGTCTCTTGCCTCTTCGGCAGGTCCAGACTTTACCCTGAACTCCCTCCCAGCTAGCCGTGGTGCACTAACCCCTTCAGGCTGTGTTCACGCTGCCAGTCTCCTCCCTGGCATCCGACCGAAACCAGAGCCTCAGCTCCCAGCCCCTGCCTGCACCGGCGGGTTTTCAGCCAAGCCTCTCCGGCTGGTGAGTGCCGGTCGGCACCGATTCTCTGTGCGGGAATCTCCCCGCTTTGCCTCCCGCACCCTTGTTGCTGCGCTCTCCTTCCCGGCTCCGAAGCTTGCCCCCTCCGCCCCCCGCAGTCTCCGCCCGCGAAGGAGCTTCCTAGTGTGTGGAAACATTTTCTCCTTCACAGCTTCCTCCCACTTGCGTAGGTCCCGTCCCTATTCTTTTGTCTCTGTTTATTCTTTTATCTTTGGCCCTACCCAGGTACGTGGGGAGTTTCTTGCCTTTTGGGAGGTCTGAGGTCTTCTGTCAGCTTTCAGTGGGTGTTCTGTAGGAGTTGCTCCACGTGTAGATGTATTTCTGATGTATCTGTGGGGAGGAAGGTGATCTCCTCATCTTACTCTTTCGCCATTTTCCTAGTTGTCGCAGCAGGAGGATTCTTAAACACTGCACCACAAGGGAAGTCCCAACATGACTCTGTTTGAATTATGGTTTTCTCAGGGTATATGTCCAGTGTTGAGATTTCTGGGTTGTATGTTAGTTCTATTTTTAGATTTTGAAGGAACTTCCATACTGTTTTCCATAGTGGCTGAATAAATTTACATTCCGACCAAAAGGGCAGGAGGGTTCCTTTGTTTTCTCCACACCCTATCCAGGATTTATTGTTTCTAGATTTTTTGATGATGGCCATTCTGACCTGTGTGAGGAAATACCTTGCTGTGGCTTTAAATTGCACTTCTCTAATGATTAGTGATGTTGAGCATCTTTTTATGTGTTTGTTGGCAATCTGTACGTCTTCTTTGGATAAGTGTCTATTTAAGTCTTCTGCCCATTTTTGGATTAGGTTGTTTGTTTTTCTGATATTGAGCTGCATGAGATGCTTGTATGTTTTGGAGATTAATCCTTTGTCAGTTGCTTCTTTTGCAAATATTTTCTCCCATTCTGAGGGTTGTCTTTTCATATTGTTTATGGTTTCCTTTACTGTGCAAAAGATTTTAAATTTTATTATGTTCCATTTGTTTAGTTATTTTTTTTATTTCCATTACTCTAGCAGGTGAGTTAAAAAGCATCTTGTGGGCTTCCCTGGTGGCGCAGTGGTTGAGAGTCCGCCTGCCGATGCAGGCGACACGGGTTCGTGTCCCGGTCCGGGAAGATCCCACATGCCACAGAGCGGCTGGACCCGTGAGCCATGGCTGCTGAGCCTGCGCGTCCAGAGACTGTGCTCCGCAATGGGAGAGGCCACAACAGTGAGAGACCCGCGTACCGCAAAAAAAAAAAAAAGCGTCTTGCTGTGATTTATGTCATAGAGTGTTCTAACTATGTATTCCTCTAAGAGTTTTTTAGTGTCTGGTCTTACATTTAGGTTTTTAATCCTTTTTGAGTTTATTTTTATGTATGGTGTTAGAAAGTGTTCTAATTTCATTATTTTACATGTAGCTGTCCACTTTTCCCAGCGCCAATTATTGAAGAGGCTGTCTTTTCTCCATTGTATATTCTTGCCTCCTTTGTCAAAGACAAGGTGACCATGTTTGCTTGGGTTTATCTCTAGGCTTTCTATCCTGTTCCACTGATCTATATTTCGGTTTTTGTGCCCGTACCATACTGTCTTGATTATTGTAGCTTTGTAGTATAGTCTGAAGTCATGGCATCTGATTCCTCCAGCTCAGTTTATCTTTCTCAAGATTGCTTCTGCTATTCTGGGTCTTTTGTGTTTCGATACAAATTGTAAAATTCTTGTTTTCCTTCTGAGAAAAATGCCATTGGTAGTTTGATAGGGATTGCATTGAATCTGTAGATTGCTTTGTGTCATTTTCACAATGTTGATTCTTCCAATCTAAGAACATGGTATATCTCTCTATCTGTTTGTATCTTCTTTAATTTCTTACAACAGTGTCTTATAGTTTTCTGCATACACGTCTTTTGTCTTCTTAGTTAAGTTTATTTCTAGGTATTTTATTCCTTTTGTTGCAAAGCTGAATGGGATTGTTTCCATAATTTCTCTTTCTGATTTTTCATTGTTAGTGGATAGGAATGCAAGAGATTTCTGTGTATTAATTTTGTATCCTGCTGCTTTCCGAAATTCGTTGATTAGCTCTAGTAGTTTTCTGGTAATATCTTTAGGATTCTCTTTGTATAGTATCATGTTATCTGCAAACAGTGACAGTTTTACTTCTTCATTTGTGATTTGGATTCCTTTTATTTCTTTTTCTTCTCTGATTACTGTGGCTCAAACTTCCAGAACTATGTTGAATAATAGTGGTGAGCGTGGGCACCCTTGTCTTGTTCCTGATCTTAGAGGAAATGGTTTCATCTTTTCACCATTGAGAATGATGTTGGCTCTGGGTTTGTCATACATGGCCTGTATTATGTTGAGGTAGGTTCCCTCTATTCCCACCTTATGGAGAGTTTTTTTTATCACAAATCAGTGTTGAACTTTTTGGAAAGATTTTTCTGCATCTATTGAGATTATCATATGTTTTTTATCCTTCAGTTTGTTAGTATGGTGTATCATATTGATTGATTTGCGTATATTCAAGTATCCTTGCATTCCTGGGAGAAACCCCACTTGATCATGCTGCATGACCCATTTAATGTGCTGTTGGCTTATGTTTGCTAGTATTTTACTGAGGATTTTTGCATCTATGGTCATAAGTGATATTAGTCTGTAATTTTTTGTTTCTTTGAGACATCATTGGTTTTGGTATCGGGGTGATGGCGGCTTCATAGAATGAGTTTGGGAGTGTTCCTCCCTCTGCTATATTTTGGAAGAGTTTGAGAAGGATAGGTGTTAGCTCTTCTCTAAATGTTTGATAGAATTCACCTGTGAAGACATCTGGTCCTGGGCTTTTGTTTGTTGGAAGATTTTTAATCACAGTTTCAATTTCAGTGCTTTTGATGGATCTGTTTATATTTTCTATTTCTTTCTGGTTCAGTCTCGGAAGGTTGTACTTTTGTAAGAATTTGTCCATTTCTTCCAGGTTGTCCATTTTATTGGCATATAGTTGCTTATAGTAGTCTCTCATGATCCTTTGTATTTCTGTCATGTCAGTGGTTACTTTTCCTTTTCCGTTTCTAATTTTGTTGATTTGTGTTTTCAACCTTTTTTTTCTGGTGAGTCTGGCTAATGGTATCAATTTTGTTTTTCTTCTGAAAGAACTAGCTTTTAGTTTTATTCATTTTTGCTGTTGTTTCCTTTGTTTCTTTTTCATTTATTTCTGATCTGATCTTCATTATTTCCTTCTGCTAACTTTATTTTTTTTGTTGTTCTTCTTCTTTCTCTGATTGTTTTAGGTGTGTGGTCAGGTTGTTTATTTGAGATTTTACTTGTTTCTTGAGATAGGATTGTAGTGCTATAAAGTTCCGTCTTAGATCTGCTTTTGCTGCACCCCATAGGTTTTGGATCATCGCATTTTCATTGTCTTTTCTTTCTAGGTATTTTTTGATTTCCTCTTTTATTTCTTCAGTGATCTCTTGGTAATTTAGTAGCATATTGTTTACCTCCATGTGTTTGTATTTTTTACTGTTTTTTTTCCTGTACTTGAGATCTAGTCTCATAGCATTGTTGTCATAAAAGATACTTGATATGATTTCAATTTTCTTAAATTTACTGAGGCTTGATTGGTGACCCAAGATATGATATATCCCGGAGAATGTTTCATGTGCACTTGAGAAGAAAGAGTATTTTGTTGTTCTTGGATGGAATGTCCTAAAAATATCAATTAAGTCTATCTGGTCTAATGTGTCATTTAAAAGTTGTGTTTCCTTATTTAGTTTCATTTTGGAGGATCTGTCCATTGGTGCAAGTTGAATGTTAAAGTCCTCTACTGGGGGGGACCTTGAAGATGGCAGAAGAGTAAGACGCAGAGATCGCCTTCCTCCCCACGGATACACCAGAAATACATCTACACGTGGAACAACTCCTACAGAACAC
>NW_021703779.1:61212729-61299959 GCF_005190385.1 Monodon monoceros | reverse complement strand
TTGTGAATGTGTATGTGTATGCTTCTGTGTGAGATCTTGTCTGTATACTCTTGCTTCCACCACTTGTCCTAGGGCTCTATCCGTCCATGGTTTTTTTTAAAAAATTTTTTTTCTTAATAATTAATTTTAATTGTAATAACTTTATTATACTTTACCTTCGTTCTTTCTTTCTTTCTTTCCTTCCTTCCTTCCCTCCTTTAGACAACGAATCACCCCAAATTGAGGAGGTGGTCTCTGAGAGCAAGATTTATTTTTCCCCCTTTACCTCTTTTTGTGAGGGTGTATGTGTATGCTTCTGTGTAAGATTTTCTCTGTATAGCTTTGCTTCCAACATTTGTCCTAAGGTTCTATCCGTCCCTTTTTTTTTTCTAAATATTTTTAATTCAATAACTGTATTATACTTTATTATATTTTTACTGTATCTTCTTTCTTTCTGTCTTTTTTCCTTCTTTCCCTCCTTCCTTCCTCCCTCCCTCCCTCCCTCCCTCCTTTCTTTCCTTCTTTGCTTCTTTCTTCCTTACTTCCTTTCTTCCTTTCCTCATACTTCTACTAATTCTCTCTACTTTTTCTCCCTTTTATTCTGAGCCGTGTGGATGAAAGGCTCTTGGTGCTCCAGCCAGGAGTCAGGGCTCTGCCTCTGAGGTAGGAGAGCCAACTTCAGGACACTGGTCAACAAGAGACCTCCCAGCTCCACATAATATTAAACGGCGGAAATCTCCCAGAGACCTCCATCTTAACACCAGCACCCAGCTTCACTTAACGACCAGCAAGCCACAGTGCTGGACAACCTATGCCAAACAACTAGAAAAACAGGAACACAACCCCACCCATTAGCAGAGAGGCTGCCTAAAATCATAATAAGGCCACAGACACCCCAAAACACACCACCAGACGTGAACCTGCCCACTAGAGAGACAAGATCCAGCCTCATCCACCACAACACAGGCACTAGTCCCCTCCACCAGGAAGCCTAGACAAGCCACTGAAACAACCTTAGCTACTGGAGACAGACATCAAAAACAACGGGAACTACGAACGTGCAGCCTGCAAAAAGGAGACCCCAAACACAGTAAGATAAGCAAAATGAGAAGACAGAAAAACACACAGCAGATGAAGGAGCAAGATAAAAATGCACCAGACCTAACAAATGAAGAGGAAATAGGCAGTCTACCTGAAAAAGAATTCAGAATAATGATAGCAAGGATGATCTGAAATCTTGGAGGTAGAAGGGACAAAATGTAAGAAACAGTTAACAAGGACCTAGAAGAAATAAAGATGAAACAAGCAACGATGAACAACACAATAAATGAAATTAAAAGTACTCTAGATGGGATCAATAGCAGAATAACTGAGGCAGAAGAACGGATAAGTGACCTGGAAGGTAAAATAGTGGAAATAACTACTGCAGAGCAGAATAAAGAAAAAAGAATGAAAAGAACTGAGGACAGTCTCAGAGACCTCTGGGACAACATTAAACGCACCAACATTCGAATTATAGGGGTTCCAGAAGAAGAAGAGAAAAAGAAAGGGACTGAGAAAATATTTGAAGAAATTATAGTTGAAAACTTGCCTAATATGGGAAAGGAAATAGTTAATCAAGTCCAGGAAGCACAGAGAGTCACATACAGGATAAATCCAAGGAGAAATACGCCAAGACACATATTAATCAAACTGTCAAAAATTAAATACAAAGAAAGCATATTAAAAGCAGCAAGGGAAAAACAACAAATAACACACAAGGGAATCCCCATAAGGTTAACAGCTGATCTCTCAGCAGAAACCCTACAAGCCAGAAGGGAGTGGCAGGACATACTGAAAGTGATGAAGGAGAAAGACCTGCAACCAAGACTACTCTACCCAGCAAGGATCTCATTCAGATTTGATGGAGAAATTAAAACCTTTACAGACAAGCAAAAGCTGAGAGAGTTCAGCACCACCAAACCAGCTTTACAACAAATGCTAAAGGAACTTCTCTAGAGAAGAAACACAAGAGAAGGAAAATACCTATAATAACGAACCCAAAACAATATAGAAAATGGAAATAGGAACATACATATCAATAATTACCTTAAATGTAAACGGACTAAATGCTCCCACCAAAAGACACAGATTGGCTGAATGGATACAAAAACAAGACCCTTATATATGCTGTCTACAAGAGACCCACTTCAGACCTAGAGACACATACAGACTGAAAGTAAGGGGATGGAAAAAGATATTCCAGGCAAATGGAAACCAAAAGAAAGCTGCGGTAGCAATTCCCATATCAGACAAAATAGACTTTAAAATAAGGACTATTAAAAGAGACAAAGAAGGACACTACATAATGATCAAGGGATCGATCCAAGAAGAAGATATAACAATTGTAAATATATATGCACCCAACATAGGAGCACCTCAATACATAAGGCAAATACTAACAGCCATAAAAAGGGAGATCGACAGTAACACATTCATAGTAGGAGACTTTCACACCCCACTTTCACCCATGGACAGATCATCCAAAATGAAAATAAATAAGGAAACACAAGCTTTAAATGATACATTAAACAAGATGGACTTAATTGATATTTATAAGACACACCATCCCAAAACAACAGAATACACATTTTTCTCAAGTGCTCATGGAACATTCTCCAGGATAGATCATATTTTGGGTCACAAATCAAGCCTTGGTCAATTTAAGAAAATTCAAATTGTATCAAGTATCTTTTCCGACCACAACGCCATGAGACTAGATATCAATTACAGGAAAAGATCTGTAAAAAATACAAACACATGGAGGCTAAACAATACACTACTTAATAATGAAGTGATCACTGAAGAAATCAAAGAGGAAATTAAAAAATACCTAGAAACAAATGACAATGGAGACAAAACGACCCAAAACCTATGGGATGCAGCAAAAGCAGTTCTAAGAGGGAAGTTTATAGCAATACAAGCCCACCTTAAGAAGCAGGAAACATCTCGAATAAACAACCTAACCGTGCACCTCAAACAATTAGAGAAAGAAGAACAAAAAAACCCCAAAGATAGCAGAAGGAAAGAAATCATAAAAATCAGATCAGAAATAAATGAAAAAGAAATGAAGGAAACGATAGCAAAGATCAATAAAACTAAAAGCTGGTTCTTTGAGAAGATAAACAAAATAGATAAACCACTAGCCAGACTCATCAAGAAAAAAAGGGAGAAGACTCAAATCAATAGAATTAAAAATGAGAAAGGAGAAGTAACAACTGACACTGCAGAAATAAAAAAAATCATGAGAGATTACTACAAGCAACTCTATGCCAATAAAATGGACAATCTGGAAGAAATGGAAAAATTATTGAAATGCACAACCTGCCAAGACTGAATCAGGAAGAAATAGAAAATATGAACAGAACAATCACAAACACTGAAATTGAAACTGTGATTAAAAATCTTCCAACAAACAAAAGCCCAGGTCCAGATGGCTTCACAGGTGAATTCTATCAAAAGTTTAGAGAAGAGCTAACACCTATCCTTCTCAAACTCTTCCAAAATATAGCAGAAGGAGGAACACTCCCAAATTCCTTCTACGAGGCCACCATCACCTTGATACCAAAACCAGACAAGGATGTCACAAAGAAAGAAAACTACAGGCCAATATCACTGATGAACATAGATGCAAAAATCCTCAACAAAATACCAGCAAACAGGATCCAATAGCACATTAAAAGGATCATACACCATGATCAAGTGGGGTTTATTCCAGGAATGCAAGGATTCTTCAATATATGCAAATCTATGAATGTGATAAACCATATTAACAAATTGAAGGAGAAAAACCATATGATCATCTCAATAGATGCAGAGAAAGCTTTAGACAAAATTCAACACCGATTTATGATAAAAACCCTGCAGAAAGTAGGCATAGAGGGAACTTTCCTCAACATAGTAAAGGCCATATATGACAAGCCCACAGCAAAAATCATCCTCAATGGTGAAAAACTGAAAGCATTTCCACTAAGATCAGGAACAAGACAAGGTTGCCCACTCTCACCACTCTTATTCAACATAGTTTTGGAAGTTTTAGCCACAGCAATCAGAGAAGAAAAGGAAATAAAAGGAATCCAAATCGGAAAAGAAGAAGTAAAGCTGTCTCTGTTTGCAGATGACATGATACTGTACATAGAGAATCCTAAAGATGCTACCTGAAAACTACTAGAGCTAATCAATGAATTTGGTAAAGTAGCAGGATACAAAGTTAATGCACAGAAATCTCTGGCATTCCTATATACTAATGATGAAAAATCTGAAAGTGAAATCCAGAAAACACTCCCATTTACCATTGCAACAAAAAGAATAAAATATCTAGGAATAAACCTACCTAAGGAGACAAAATACCTGTATGCAGAAAATTATAAGACACTGATGAAAGAAATTAAAGATGATACAAATAGATGGAGAGATATACCATGTTCTTGGATTGGACGAATCAACATTGTGAAAATGACTCTACTACCCAAAGCAATGTATAGCTTCAATGCAATCCCTATCAAACTACCAATGGCATTTTTCACAGAACTAGAACAAAAAATTTTGCAATTTGTATGTAAACACAAAAGACCCCGAATAGCCAAAGCAATGTTGAGAACGAAAAACGGAGCTGGAGGAATCAGGCTCCCTGACTTCAGACTATACTACAAAGCTACAGTAATCAAGACAGTATGGTACTGACACAGAAACAGAAAGATAGATCAATGTAACGGGAGAGAAAGCCCAGAGATAAACCCACGCACATATGGACACCTTATCTTTGATAAAGGTGGCAGGAATGTACAGTGGAGAAAGGACAGCCTCTTCAATAAGTGGTGCTGGGAATACTGGACAGAGACATGTAAAAATATGAGATTAGATCACTCCCTAACACCATACACAAAAATAAGCTCAAAATGGATTAAAGACCTAAATATAAGGCCAGAAACTATCAAACTCTTAGAGGAAAACATAGGCAGAACGCTCTATGACATAAATCACAGCAAGATCCTTTCTGACCCACCTCCTAGAGTAATGGAAATAAAAATAAACAAATAAGACCTAATGAAACTTAAAAGCTTTTGCACAGCAAAGGAAACCATAATCAAGACCAAAAGACAACCCTCAGAAAGGGAGAAAATATTTGCAAATGAAGCAAGTGACAAAGGATTAATCTCCAAAATTTACAAGCAGCTCATGCAGCTCAATAACAAAAAAACAAACAACCCAATCCAAAAATGGTCAGAAGACCTAAATAGACATTTCTCCAAAGAAGATATACAGAATGTCAACAAACACATGAAAGAATGCTCAACATTATTAATCATTAGAGAAATGCAAATCAAAACTACAATGAGATATCATCTCACACCAGTCAGAATGGCCATCATCAAAAAATCTAGAAACAATACATGCTGGAGAGGGTGTGGAGAAAAGGGAACACTCTTGCACTGCTGGTGGGAATGTGAATTGGTTCAGCCACTATGGAGAACAGTATGGAGGTTCCTTAAAAGACTACAAATAGAATTACCATATGACCCAGCAATCCCACTACTGGGCATATACCCTGAGAAAACCAAAATTCAAAAAGAGTCATGTACCAAAATGTTCATTGCAGCTCTATTTACAATAGCCGGGAGATGGAAACAACCTAAGTGCCCATCATCGGATGAATGGATAAAGAAGTTATGGCACATATATACAATGGAATATTACTCAGCCTTAAAAAGAAATGAAATTGAGCTATTTGTAATGAGATGGATAGGCCTAGAGTCTGTCATACAGAGTGAAGTAAGTCAGAAAGAAAAAGACAAATACCGTATGCTAACACATATATATGGAATTTAAGGGGAAAAAAATGTCATGAAAAACCTAGGGGTAAGACAGGAATAAAGATGTAGACCTACTGGAGAATGGACTTGAGGATATGGGGAGGCGGATGGGTGAGCTTTGACAGGGTGAGAGAGAGTCATGGACATATACACACTAACAAACGTAGTAAGGTAGATAGCTAGGGGGAAGCAGCCGCAAGGCACAAGGATATTAGCTCGGTGCTTTGTGACAGCCTGGGGGGTGGGATAGGGAGAGTGGGAGGGAGGGAGACGCAAGAGGGAAGACATATGGGAACATATGTATATGTATAACTGATTCACTTTGTTATAAAGCATAAACTAACACACCATTGTAAAGCAATTATACCCCAATAAAGATGTTTAAAAAAATAAATAAATAAAGTCCTCTACTATTATTTTGTTACTGTCTATTTCCCCTTTTATGGCTGTTAACATTTGCCTTATGTATTGAGGTGCTCCTCTGTTTGGTGCATAGATATTTACAATTGTTATATCTTCTTCTTGGATCAATCCCTTGATCATTATGTAGTGTCCTTATTGTCTCTTGTAATAGTCTTTATTTAAAGTTTGTTTTTTCTGATATGAGAATTGCTATTCCAGCTTTCTTTTGTTTTCCATTTGCATGGAATACCTTTTTCCATCCCTCACTTTCATTCTGTATGTGTCTCTAGGTCTGAAGTGGGTCTCCTGTAGACAGTATATATATGGGTCTTGTTTTGTTTCCTTTCAGCCACTCTGGGTCTTTTGGTTGGAGCATTTAATCCATTTACATTTAAGGTAATTATCAATATGTATGTTCCTATTACCATTTTCTTAATTATTTTTGGTTTGTTTTTGTAGGTCTTTTCCTTCTCTTGTGTTTCTTGCCTAGAGAAGTTCCTTAAGCGTTTGTTGTAATGCTGGTTTGGTGGTGTTGAATTCTCTTAACTTTTGCTTGTCTGTAAAGGTTTTAATTTCTCGGTCGAATCTGAATGAGATCTTTGGTGGGTAGAGTAATCTTGGTTTAGGTTTTTCCCTTTCATCACCTTAAATATATCTTGCCACTCCCTTCTGGCTTGCAGAGTTTCTGCTGAAAGATCAGCTGTTAACCTTATGGGGATTCCCTTGTATGTTATTTGTTGCTTTTCCCTTGCTGTTTTAAATATTTTTTCTTTTTGTTTAATTTTTGTTAGTTTGATTAATATATGTCTCATTGTGTTTCTCCTTGGATTTATCCTGTATGGGACTGCCTGCACTTTCTGGACTTGATTGACTATTTCCTTTCCCACGTTGGGGAAGTTTTCGACTATAATCTCTTCAAATATTTTCTCATGCCCTTTCTTTTTTTCCTCTTCTTCTGGGACACCTATAATTCGAATGTTGGTGTATCTAATGTTTTCCGAGACGTCTCTGAGACTGTCTTCCAGTCTTCTCATTCTTTTTTATTTATTCTGTTTTTTGGCAGTTATTTCCACCATTCTATCTTCCAGGTCACTTATCCGTTTTCTGCTTCAGTTATTCTGCTATTGATTCCTTCTAGAGTATTTTTAATTTCAGTCATTGTGTTGTTCATTACTGTTCTTTTGCTCTTTAGTTGTTCTAAGTCTTTGTTTGTTTGCTCTTTAGTTGTTCTAGGTCTTTGTTATACATTTCTTGTATTTTCACTATTCTATTTCCAAGGTTTTGGATCATCTTTATTACCATTACTCTAATTCTTTTTCAGGTAGTTTGCCTATTTCCTCTTTATTTATTTGGTCTTGTGGGTTTTTATCTTGCTCCTTTGCCTGCAAGATATTTCTCTGTCTTCTTATTTTGTCTAGTTTATAGTATTTGAGTTCTCCTCTCTAGAGGCTGCAGTGTCAGAGTTCATTTTGCTTCTGTTCTCTGCTCCCAGTGGTGATGTTGGTCCAGTGGCTTATGTAGGCTGCCTGATGGGAGGGACTTGTGCCTGCCTTCTGGTGGGTGGAGCCGTGTCTTTTCCCATTGATGAGCAGGGCCATGTCTGGTGCTGTGTTTTGGGGTGTCTGTGAGCTTAGTATTACTTTAGGTAGTCTGTATGTTGATGGGTGTATTTGTTTTCCTGTCTTCTTTGTTGTTTGGTGTGAGGCGTCCAGTGCTGGGAACTGTTAGCAGTTGGGTGGAGCCAGGTCTTGGTTTCAGATAGAGGCCTCCGTGAGAGCTCTCAGCAATTAATCTTCCCAGGGGCAGGGAATTCTCTACTCTTCCCACGTCCTGGGGTGAGAGCATCAGCGTTGTCACCCCAGGGCCTCATGCCTGACTTCCTCTTGAGGAACAAAGACCCCACAATTCGCTCATCCCGGCAATAAAGGGGATTTTATAAAAAGACTAACAAAACCCTAGACAAATGGTAAAAAGTAAAATCAAACAAACAAAAACAGAAACAAGGAATCCTGCACGCACACAAAAGAAACAAAAACAGAACCAAATAAATCAAAAAGCAAGAGAACAACCAGGCAAAAAAAGAACCCAAGAATGAAATCAAGCTATTAAAAAGAAAATTGACAAAAACAAAAAACAAAACCAAAGCAGAGTGTCAACCGAATAATGAAACAAAGAAACATAACAAACTGACAAAAATGATTTATAAAAGAAAGAAAAAAGAAGGGAAAATTGAAAGAAGACAGAACACCAGAAAAGCAACGTAGAAATAGAAATATATATATATAAGAAAATATATTAAAAAAAAAAAAAGGACATACAAGACTCCAGAGAAACTGTAGAAAAAAATCAAACAAACAAAAACAGAAACAAGGAAACACACACACACACACACAATATAAAAAAACAGAACTGAATAAAACAAAAATGAGAACATCCAGACAAATAGAACTCAAAAACGAAATCAGTTAGGCTCAAAACTAACAAAAGCACAAAACCTAAAAACAAAACCAAAGCAGGGTGCCAACTGAAGAATAAAGCAAGGAAACAGAACAAGCTGATAAAAATGATCAAAAAATAAAATAAAATAAAAAGGGAAAAATCACAGGACAACTGAAAAGCAATGTAGAAATGGAAAGATAAAAAATATAGGAAAGAATAAGAAAAAAATAAGGGAAAAGAACACACAACAATAGCAAAGCAAAGTAAAAATCAAAATATATAAAATTAAAAAATAAGTTAGAGAACATGAATATCCCGAAAGACTAAACAATAAAAAAAAAACTAAAACAACAACAAAGAAACAAAAAATAGGAAAGGGGGAAAAAGCCAGAACTAACAACAGAATGAAACGAAACATAATAAAATTAATAGTAAGAATTACGTTCCCCTTGGGTCTCAGCTGAAAGTGTCCTTGCACATGCCCTGAGACACAGCCCACCTCCACCTCCCCAAGAGGCTCTCCTCTGCCTCTGGGCTGGTCTTTGGAGCTTTTGTGGGCCCTGTGGGGACCACTCAGACTCTGATCTGGTCCAATTTCTGCGTGTGCTTGCCCCCAAAGTCCACAGCTGCCAAAGCTAGACCGTTTTCATTTGTGGTAACACTCATTGTTTACTCAGATATTCCATAGATGCAGAGTCTATGTAGCTGATCATGGGGATTTAATCTGCAACTTTTACAGCTGATGGAAAGATTTTTGATCTTCCTCAGTTGCCCTGTCCCTGGGGTTCAGCTTTGGTTTTATCTCCACATCTGTGTGTGATCCACCCACAGGAGTCTAGTCCTGAGGCTGTCTTGGAGCTCTTGGGTCTGCCCCAGTGAGGACAGGGCACAAAGGTGATATGACTGCTTGGACTGTGGGAGCCCCAGTGGTGCCAAATGTGCAGGGAAGCCTTTGGCCAGAGATGCAAGAGATATGGCCCTAGGCAGCAGGCACGTGAGGGCCAGCCCTGAGGGGGCTTTTTCTATTGCTTGGCAGCTGGCGCATGAGAGCCAATCTTGAGAAGGATTATTTTATTGTTCATCAGCAGGAGCCAGCATGTGGGGAGAGAGAGGCTACAATAGTGGTTCCTCCCCTGCATGTTATTCAGCAATAGTGCCCTGCTTCCATGGCAGTCCGGTCTTCCTCTGTAGGCATTCCCTGTTGTGCTTTTCCTCCCTTCCATCCCCTCAGTCCATGTCCCCACAGCCAACAGCAGTTCTTGCTCCAGGCCTGTTCTCCAATCCCCATGCTCTAGCTCCCAGCCTCCTTGCACACCTGTGAACACACATGCCAGTCCAGGTCATGTAGGGCCACAGTATGGACCATCTGTGTATTTGTCACTTTTTCCTGTCTGCCACTGATTGGCTGTTTCACCCTCTTCTGACAGCTTCAAATGCTTCTGTCCCAATCAATTTCCCCCTCAAAGAGAGGGTTTCCCCATAGGAGAGGGGTTTTCCCCAAATTCGGGACTCTCTCCTCTGCTTCAGCTCCCCCACCCTGGGGTGCAGGTCCCATCCTGCTTCCTCTCCTCCACCTTCTCCCTTCTTTTTTCTGCCTTATCCAGTTATGCAGGGATTTTTATAGTCCTTTCGGGTGTCCAAGGTCTTTTGCTAGTTTTCAGCCATTGTTCTGTGAGAATTGTTGCATCTATTGATGCATTCCTGTTGCATCCATGGAGAGAGTTAAACTCCATGTCCTCCTATTCCCCTGCCATGTTGAATCCCCCAGACCACAATAAGGTTTTTTTTTAATGAATGTTACCAGATATGTTTTTGCCAAACTTAATATAATTTTTATGGTACTAGTTGATCAGATAGTGAGAAACCCATCACAAAAAATTAAACAGATGGAATTTTTAAAAGAAATTGAGAATTTTGTTTATTTATCCTTTCATTTCTATCAGGTTATGTTTCTTGTATTTTGATGCTTTGCTGTTTGATGCATTACACATTTTATGCTGTCCTAGTGAACAATAGTCCTTTGTCTTTTAGTACTTTTCTTTGCTCTAAAAGAGTCCACTCTTTTATATTAATATAAACACTACTTTTAAAAATAATATTTTAAAAATTAATATTTTAAAAATTAAATTTTAAAAATTAATATTTGCATGGTATACATTTTTCCATTCTCTTACTTTTAAGCTACCTATGTTATTGAGTTTCTTGTAGGCAGTATATAATTGGATTATGTTTGGTTTTAATCTATTCTGCCAATCTCTGTCTTTAAATTGTTGTATTTAGAACATTTAAGTTTTAGGTAGTTCATAATATATTAGTAATTAAGTCTTTCATTTTATTATATGCTTTGTGTTTGTTTCCTCTGGTTCTCATTTCCCCTAATACACTTTTCTTGCCTTCCTTTGAGTTGCTTAGGTATTTTTAGGATTCCGTTTTGATCTACTTATTTGTTGTTTGATTGTTTGGGTTTTTTTAGTTTATTACTTTATATAGTTTTCTTAGCTGTTGCTCTAGATGTTAAAACGTATATACATAACTTATTACACTATACTGGTATTGGTGTTTTAGAGCACGTCAAGTGACATGTAGAAGCCTTATTTCCACTTAAATTCCTTTACCTTCCCTACTTTAAAAATATAAAGTATACAGAAATGCCACTGATTCTTTGTGTTAGTTTTGTACCCTGCATCTTTGATAAATTTGTTTATTAGTTCTAATTTTTTTTGTGGAATCTTTAAGGTTTCTTCATGTAATGACACTTAACCTGCAAACACATACAATCTTACTTCTTCCTTTACAATTCCGATGAACGTTTTTTCTTTCTTTGTTTGCCTTCCTTTTTATGATTTTTTTCTTTTTTGCAGTATGTGGGCCTCTCACTGTTGTGGCCTCTCCCGTTGCGGAGCACAGGCTCCGGACGTGCAGGCTCAGCAGCCATGGCTCATGGGCCTAACCACTCTGCAGCATGTGGGATCTTCCCAGACTGGGGCACGAACCCATGTCCCCTGCATCGGCAGACGGACTCTCAACTACTGTGCCACCAGGGAAGCCCTGCCTTCCTTTATAAAAGTTTGTTGTTGTTGTTGTTGTTTGTGTGCGTGTGTGAATAGCTCTGGCTAGAACTTCTGCTATTATAATGAATAGAATTGGCAAGAGTGAGCATCCTTGCCTTATTCCTGACCTTAATGGAAAAGCTTTCAGCCTTTGACAAAGAAAGATAATGTTGGTTCTGGGGTTTTTATACATGGATTTTAGAGTGATGATGTAGCTTCCTTATATTTCAAGTTTCTTGAGTGTTTTATTAATTTATTATAAAGGGGTGTTAGATTTTGGCAAAAGCTTTTTCTGTATCAACTGAGATGATCCTGTGTTTTTTGTCCTTCATTTCTGCTAATGTAATTTTTTACATCATTTATTTTTATATGTTGAAATATCCTTCCATTCCAGGAATAAGTCCCATTTGATCATCGTGTATAATGCTTTTAATGTGCCACTTAATTCAGTTTGCTAATATTGTCTTGAGGACTTTTGCATTGATATTTATGGATACTGGGCTGTAATTTTCATGTAGTGTCTTTGTTTGGCTTTATCTGGCCTCATAGAAAAACTTTGGAAGCATTCCCTCTTCTTCAATGCTTTGGAAGACTTTGAGAAATATTGGTGTTAATTCATTAAATGTTTGGTAGAATTCTCCAGAGGAACCATTTGGTATTAAGCTGTTTTCCTTGGGAGGTTTTAAGTTACTGATTCAGTTTCCTTATTTGTTATTGATCTTCTTAGAATTTCTATTTCTTCATGATTCAGTCTTGGTAGGTTTAGTGTTTCTAGGAGTTCGTCCATTTTTTCTATGTTATTCAATTTGTTGTTGCATAATTGTTCATACAACTCTCATAATACTTTTAATGTCTATAATTGTTAGCAACACCCTCTCTTCAGTTAAAATTTCAATCATTAGTCTTCTCTCTTTTTCTCTTGGTTAATCTAGACACTTTTACCCTGTCCTTTCTGACTTGGATGCCTTTTACTTCTTTTTCTTGCTTGATTGCTCTGGCTAAGACTTCCAGTACTATGTTGAATAGGAGTGGTAAGAGTGGTCACCCCTCTCTTGTTCTTGATCATAAAGGAAAAGCTATCAACCTTTCATTGTTGAGTATATTGAGGTACCTTCCTTCTATATCCAATTTGTTGAGAGGTTTTATTTTATCATGAACAGATGCTGAATTTTGTCAAATGCTTTTTTGGTATCTATTGAGATCATTTCATTCTTAGCTCTCATTTTATTAATATGAAGTATCAAATTTATTGATTTGCTTATGTTAAACTATTCTTACGTCCCAGGGTTGAATCCCATTTGTTAATGGTGCATGATGCTTTTAATGTGTTGTTGGATTTAGTTTCTTAGTATTTTGTTGACAATTTTTATATCTATGATTATCTTAAATATTGGCCTGTAGTTTTCTTTTCTTGTAGAATCCATATCTGGCTTTGATATTAGGGTAATGTTAGTCTCATAAAATCAGTTTGAGAGTTTTCCTTCCTCTTTAATTTTTTTCAGAAGAGTTTGAGAAGGATTGGTAATAATTCCTCTCTTTTCCCACCAGATATACTGAGATATAATTGACATATAATTTGTGTAATTTTAAGGTGTACACAGTAGTGATTTTATATATGTATGTATTGCAAAATGGTTACAAAATAAGGTTAGTTAAGAAATCCATCTTCTCACATAGTTACAACATTTTTATGGTGAAAACTTTAAAAATCTACTCTTGGCTTCCCTGGTGGTGCAGTGGTTTAGAATCCACCTGCCAATGCAGGGGACACGGGTTCAAGCCGTGGTCTGGGAAGAACCCACATGCCGTGGAGCAACTAAGCCTGTGTGCCACAACTACTGAGCTTGTGCTCTAGAGCCTGTGAGCCACAACAACTGAAGCCGAAACACCTAGAACCCATGCTCCACAACAAGAGAAACCAATGCAATGAGAAGACTGTTCAGTGCAACGAAGAGTAGCCTCCAATCACTGCAACTAGAGAAAGCCCGCACACAGAAATGAAGACCCAACACAGTCAAAAATAAATTAATTAATTAATTTTAAAAAATCTATTCTCCTAGCAACTTTTGAATATATTATACAATGCTGTATTATTAACTATAGTCACCATGCTGCATATAATATTCCCACAACTTATTTATCTTGTAACTGGAAATTTGTACCATTTGAACAATTCACCCTTTTTCCTCACCCCTACACCCTGTCACTGGCAACCACCATTCTGTTCTCTGTTTACATTTTTGGGGCTTCTTTTTTTTAGACTTCCCATATAAGTGAGATCATACAGTATTTTTTTTTCTCTGACTAACTTATTTAACTTAACATAATACCCTCAAGTTTCATCCATGTTTTCACAAATGGCAAAGTTTCCTTCTTTCTCATGGTTGAAAAATATAGATATAAATATAGATAGATGTAGATATAGATATCTCACATTTTCTTTATCTGCTCATTCATCAATGAACACGTAGGTTGCTTTCATGTCTTAGCTATTGTAAATAATGCTGTAGAATTGGGTTGCAGATATCTCTATGAGTTAGTGATTTCACTTTCTTCAGATATATACCCAGAAGGAGAATTGGTGCATCATATGTTAGTTTTATTTTAAATCTTGAGAAACCTCCATTCTGTACTCCATAGTGGATGTACCAATTTATATTACCACCAACAGTGAACCAGGGTTCCCTTTTCTCCACATGTTTGTCAGTACTTGTTATCTCTTCTCTATTTGATAGTAGCCATTCTAATAGGTGTGAAATTATCTCATTGTGGTTTTGATATGTATTTCTCTGATGCTTGGTGGTGTTGAGAACATTTTCATGTACCTGTTGCATAAATATCTTCTTTGGAAAAATGTCTACTAAGGTCTTTTGCCCTGTTTTGAATTGAATTATGTTTTTATTTCAATTGAGTTGTATGAACTCCTTATATATCCTGGGTATGAACCACTTATCATATAACTGGTTTGCAAATATTTTCTCCCATTACTTAGGTTACCTTTTTATTTTGTTGATCATTTCTTTTGCTGTGCAGAAGTTTTTAAGTTTGACGTATTCCCACCTGTAATTTTTTGCTTTTGTTGCTTGTGCCTTGGGGTGTGATAGTCATAAAATCACTGTCAAGACCAACGTTAAGAGGGTTTTTCAATGTCTTTTCTTCTAGGAGTTTTATGGTTTCAGGTCTTACATTGAAGTCTTTGATCTATTTCAAGTTAATATTTGTGAAGGGTGTAAGATAGTGGTCCAGTTTCTTTGGCATGGAAATATCCAGTTTTCTCAGCACCATTTATTGAAAATATTCTCCTTTTGCAATTGAGTATTTTGGCTCCCTTGTCTAATATTAGTGATCATATACGAATGGGTTTGTTTCTAGGCTTTTGATTTTGTTCCACAGGTCCTTGAGTCTGTTTTTATGCCAGTACCATATTGTTTTGATTACTATAGATTTGTAATATCATTTCAAGTAATGAATGTACATGATATGGTTTCATAAACCAAGAAGTGTGATTCCTCCAGCTCTGTTCTTCTTCCTCAGGATTGCTTTTGCTCTTTGGGATTTTTTTGTAGTTCCATATGAAAAATAAGGTTGTTTTCTATTTCTGTAAAAAAAATGCCATTGGAATCTTTATAGGGATTGCATTGAATTTGTAGATCACTTTAGGTAGCATGGACATTTTAACAATATTAACTCTTCCAATCTATGAACATTTCTGTTTATTTGTGTCTTTTAAAATTTCTTTTATCAATTTCTTATAGCTCTCAGTGTACAGATTTTTCACCTCCTGGACTGTACTAACTCCTAAGTATTTTATAGTAAATTAATTTTTTTAATTTCTTTTTTGCATAACTCATTGTATGTATAGAAACACAACTGATTTTTATATATTGATTTTGTATACTGCAAGTTTACTGTATTTAGTTATTAGTTCTAAGAATTTAGGTTAACAAAAAGCTGACCAAAATCTTTAAAAGAAGTAGCTGGGGAATGAAATTTTCACAGAAGTCCATGAAAAGCTCCAACATAGTCTTGGGAGTCTGAAAGGGTGGAATTCAGGGTTTTGTGCATAACCAGGGCTGTTCATATGTTCAGAAAAGAACTGAGAAAACCCATAGTGTTTATCTGTTCCTGATGTTGAGGCTTTGTAAAAGCAAGAAGTAAAAAGTAAGGCAGGGTTTTAAACTGCTAGCTGGAGCCTTGAAAATATACTCAACACACATTTAAGGATATATCTGTCCAATTATTAGCTAACCACTAATAACAACAGCAGAAACTTCAGAGGCCACATTCTTTACAAATCGTTTCAGGTAGTTTACTAAGGAACAACAACAATAAATTGTGGTAAAGGATGAGGAACTAATTTCCTGAGTTGTCACATTATAATATTAAAAATGTCTTATTTTACCAAAAATTACAGATATGCCTATTTACAGAAAAAGAAGCAGTCAATTGAAACCTCTCTCCAAAGAGGAAGCCCAGAAATTGGAAGCGCTAGACAGACTTTAAACCTGCTATTTTAAATGTGTTAAACCCAAAAGGAAATCAAATATAAAGAACTAAATAAATGTATAAGAACCATTTCTAAACAAATAGAGAATACCAATTTATGAATAGAAATTGTAAAATACAACCAAATAGAAATTCTGAAGTTAAGAAGTGAAATAATTGAAGTAAAAAATTGGCTAGTGGGTCTCAATAATAGATCTGAATAACGAGAAGAAAGAATGAGCCTACATGAAGATAGGTAAATTGGAATTTTAGAATCTGATAAAAGAAAGAAAAAACTGAATGGGAAAAAAACATATCCTCAGAGTCCTGTTGGACATTATCAAAATAAACATACAGGGCTTCCCTGGTGGTGCAGTGGTTGAGAGTTCACCTGTCGATGCAGGGGACACGGATTCGTGCCCCAGTCCGGGAAGATCCCACATGCTGCGGAGCGGCTGGGCCCGTGAGCCATGGCCACTGAGCCTGTGCGTCCGGAGCCTGTGCTCTGCAATGGGAGAGGCCACAACAGTGAGAGGCCCGCATACCACACAAAAAAAGAAAAAAACAAAAATAAAACCATACATATAATGTAAGATCCAGAAGAAGAGAGAGCAAAAAGGGGCATAAAGTTTATTTGAAGAGATAATGGTGGAAAACTTTTCAAATATGAAGAAAACATTAATCTACATATTCCATAAGTTCAACCAACTCCAAGTAGGAAAAATTTTAAGACACACACGCACACACACACACACACACACATCATAATCAACTGTTGAAAGTTAAAGGCAAAGAGATAATCATGAAAGCAACAAGAAAGAAGCAACTGATCACAAAAATTTATACGATCATCAGCAAAATACTTTTCAGAAAGTCTGAGGACATTAAAGAAGTGGAAAGACATACTAAAGTGCTGAAAAAGGGTGTGCTGTTTCCTTTGGCTGTGATTCAAGGCTGAGGCCAGCCATTCCCTTCTCTTCCCCCAGCCCAGCTGAAAACTTCATCACCTCCTCCACCACTACAGTCATCCCTGGCTTCTCCTTTCTTTGAATGGGGGCAACTGTTTGGTGAAGTGTGATGTATGAAGAGGTAGGGGGAAATGAGCTTGAGTATCTCAGAAGGGTCAATTCAGATGCATCAAGAATACATCTACAGATGGAACAGTTCTTGAAAAACATCAGCTAAACACTAGCAGAAGACCTTGGACACTGGAAAGGACAATAAAGATCCCTGAATAACTAGATAGGATGAAAGAAAGAAGGGAGAAGATTTAAATCTCTGCAAGTGGCTTGGTAGACCTTACAACTGTGGAATATCTGAATTGACAACAAGTGTTCCCACAAATGAAACCAGTCTAGCTCTGGCAGCTGTGGACTTTGGGGGCAGGCACAGGTGGGAGTTGGGCCAGATCAGAGTCTGAGCTGTCTCCACAGTGCCCACAGTAGGTCAGAGACCAACCTATAGACATTGGAGGGCCTCCTGGGGAGGTGGAGGGGGGCCATGGCTGACAGCAGGGGCAAGGACACTGACAGCTGAGCCCCCAGGAAAATATTAGTACTACTATTTTTTTGGCTTTTTTTTAAACATCTCTATTAGAGTATAATTGATTCACAATGGTGTGTTAGTTTCTGCTTTATATTAATTTTATTAGACTTTGATTCATTCTGTTGTTTTTCTTTTTAAAATTATTATTTTTAAATTTTATTTTATTTAGTTCTTTCAGATTTTATTGGTTTCTTTTTTCTTTTTAATTTTTTTAAAATATATTTTTACTTTGCTTTTTCATTGTTCTGTGGTTTTTCCCCTTTTTTCTTTCTTTGTTCTATTTTGTTTTTGTCTTTGTTCTGTTTTGTTTTTCTCTTTTTTAAAAATCATTTTTCTGTGTTTTGTTTTCTTTGCTTTATTCTTCAGTTTTCATTCTGCTTTGGTTTTGTTTTTTCTTTTCTGTTTTTGTTAGTTTTGTATTTAATGGTTTGATTTCGTTGTTGGGTTCTTTTCTTTGCCAGGTTGTTCTCTGGTTTTCCGTTTTCTTTGGTTTTGTTTTTGTTTGTGTGTGTGTGTTTCTCTGTTTTAGTTTTTATTTGGTTTTCCTTTTACCATTTGTCTGGGGTTTTGATTGTTTATTTGTTTTGCTGCTGTTGTGTTTGTTTCTCTCTTTTCTATTTGTCCTGGGTTTTGTTTCTCTCTTTGTTTTCTCCCCCCACTTTTCTTCCTTCACCTTTATTGCCATGACCTGTGGCTTGCAAGGTCTGCATTCCCAGACAGGGGTGGGGCCTGAGCCTCTGATGTGGGAGCCCCGAATCCAGGATGCTGGAATGCTAGTGAATTCCTAGCCCCAGAGAAAAATAGTGAGAGCTCACCCAGAGATCTCAATCTAGAATCCAAGACAAGGCTCCAGCCAACTGCCTGCAGGATCCAGTGCTGGATGCACCATGACAAACAAGCAAGACAGGAACACAATCTCACCCATCAGCAGACAGGCTGCATAAAGTCATAATAAACTCACAGACACCCCAAAAGACACCACCTGACATGGCTCTGGCCATCAGAAGGACAAGATCCAGCTCAACTCATCAGAATGCAGGCACCAGTCCCTCCCACCAGGAAGCCTACCCAAGAACCAGGACCAAACGCACCTACTGGGGGCAGACACCAGAAGCAAAAAGAACTACGACCATGCAGCCTGCAGAAAGGAGACCTCAACCACAGTAAGTTAGACAAAATGAAAACACAGAGAAATATGTTGCAGATGAGGAGCAAGGTAAAACCCCACAAGACCAAATAAATGAAGAGGAAAAAGGCAACCTACCTGAAAAAGATTCACAGTCAGTATAGCAAAGATGATCCAAAATCTTGGAAATAGAATTGAGTCATGGAACGAGAAAATACAGAAATGTTTAACAAGGACCTAGAAGAACTAAAGAACAAACAAACAGTGATGAACAACACAATAACTGAAATCAAAAATACACTAGAAGGAATCAATAGCAGAATAAGTGAGGCAGAAGAATGGTTAAGTGACCTGGAAGAACGAATGGTGGAAATAACTGCTATGGAGAAGAATAAAGAAAAAAGAATGAAAAGAAATGAAGACACTCTAAGAGACCTCAGGGACAACATTAAACACAACAACATTTGAATTATAGGGATCCCAGAAGAATAGGAGAAACAGGAAGGGTCTGAGAAAATATTTGAAGAGATTATAGTCGAAAATTCCCTAATATGGGAAAAGAAATAGTCAGTCCAGTACAGGAAGCACAGAGTCCCATACAGGATAAACCCAAGGAGAAACATGCTGAGCCATATATTAATCAAACTAACAAAAATTAAAAACAAAGAAAAAATATTAAAAGGAGCAAGGGAAAAGCAACAAATAACATACAAGGGAATCCCCACAAGGTTATCAGCTGATTTTTTTCAGAGGAAACTATGCAGGCCAGAAGGGAGTGACAAGATATATTTAAAGTGATGAAAGGGAAAAGCCTACAACCAAGATTACTCTACCCTGCAAGGATCTCATTCAGATTTGACAAAGAAATCAAAAGCTTACAGATAAGAAAAGCTAAGAGAATTCAGCACCACCAAACCAGCTTTACGACAATTGCTAAAGGAACTTCTCTAGGTGGGAAACAGAAGAAAAAAGACCTACAAAAACAAACCCAAAACAATTAAGAAAATGGTAATAGGAACATACATATCGATAATTAACTTAAATGTAAATGGATTAAATGCTCCAACCAAAAAACACAGAATAGCTGAATGGATACAAAAACAAGACTCATATACATGCTGTCTACAAGAGACCCAGTTCAGACCTAGAGACACATACAGACTGAATGTGAGGGGATTGAAACAGGTATTCCATGCAAATGGAAATCAAAAGAAAGCTGTAGTAGCAAGAGTCATAACAGACAAAATAGACTTTAAAATAAAGAATATTATAAGAGACAAAGAAGGACACTACATAATGATCAAGGGATGAATCCAAGAAGATATAACAATTGTAAGTATTTATGCACCCAACATAGGAGCACCTGAATATGTAAGGCAAATGTTAACAGCCATAAAAAGGGAAAATCGACAGTAACACAACAATAGTGGGGGTTTTAACATTCCACTTCCTCAAATGGACAGATCATGTAGACAGAAAATTAATAAACAAACACAAACCTTAAATGACACATAGACCAGATAGACTTAATTGATAATTATAGGACATTCCATCCGAATGCAACAGAATACACTTTCTTCTGAAGTGCACATGGAACATTCTCCAGGATAGATCACATCTTGGATCACAAATCAAGCCATGGTAAGTTTAGGAAAACCGAAATTGTGTCAAGCATCTTTTCTGACCACGTTGCTCTGAGATTAGAAATCAACTACATTAAAAACCAGTAAAACCCACAAACACATGGAGGATAAACCGTATGCTACAAAATAACCAAGTGATCACTGAAGAAATCAGAGGAAATGAAAAAATACCTAGAAACAAATGACAATAAAAACATGACAACCCAAAACCTAGGGATGCAGCAAAAGCAGTTCTAAGATGGCAGTTTATAGTAATAAAATTCTACATCAAGAAACAAGAAAAATCTTAAATAAACAATCTAACATTACACCTAGAGCAACTAGATAAGTAAGAACAAGCAAAACCCAAACTTAGTAAAAGGAAAGTAATTAGAAAGATCAGGGCTGAAATAAATGAAATAGAAATGAAGAAAACGATAGAAAGATCAAGGAAACTAAAAGCTGGTTCTTTGAGAAGATAAACACAATTGATAAACTTTTAGCCAGACTCATTAGGGAAAAAGGGGAGAGGGCTCAAATCAATAAAATTAGAAATGAAAAAGGAGAAATTACAACTGACACAACAGAAAGGATCATACGAGACTACTACAAGCAACTATATGCCAATAAAATGGACAGCCTGGAAGAAACGGACAAATTCTCAGAAAAGTACGACCTTCCAAGACTGAACCACAGAGAAATAGAAAATATGAATAGACCAATCACAAGTAATGAAATTGAAACTGTTGTTAAAATTTTTCCAACAAACCAAATCCAGGACCTGATGGCTTCACAGGTGAATTTTATCAAACATTTAGAGAAGAGCTAACACCTATCCTTCTCAAACTTTTCCAAAACTTTGCAAAGGAAGGAACACTCCCAAACTCATTTTACAAGTCCACTATCACCCTGACACAAAAACCAGACAAAGATGTCTCAAAAAAAGAAAATTACAGGCCAATATCAATGCTGAAAATAGACGCAAAAATCCTCAAAAAATACTAGCAAACTGAAGCCAACCACACATTTAAAGGATCATAAACCATGATCAATTGAGATTTATCCCAGGGATACAAGAATTCTTCAATATAAACAAATCAATCAGTGTAATACACCATATTAACAAATTGAAGTATAAAAACCACATCTCAATAGATGCAGAAAAAGCTATTCACATAATTTGACAGCTATTTATGATAAAAAACTCTACAAAAAACGGGTATAGAGGGAACATACCTCACCATAATAAAAGCTATATATGACAAAACCACAGTAAACATCATTCTCAAGGGTGAAAACCTGAAAGCATTTCCTCTAATGTCAGGAAGAAGACAAGGGTGTCCACTTGTCTCTCAGCACTCTCACCACTATTATTCAGCATAGTTTTGGAAGTCCTAGCCACAACAATCAGAGAAGAAAAAGAAAGAAAAGGAATCTAAATTGCCAAGAAGAAGTAAAACTGTCACTGTTTGCAGATGATAAGATACTATACATAGAAAATCCTAAAGATGCCACCAGAAAACTACTAGAGCTAATCACTGAATTTACAAAAGTTGCAGGATACAAAACTAATACACAGAAATCACTTGCATTCCTATACACTAACAACAAAATATCAGAAAGAGAAATTAATGAAACAATCCCATTTACTATTGCAACAAAAAGAATAAAATACCTAGAAATAAACCTACCTAAGGAGGAAAGAGACCTGTACGCAGAAAAATACAAGACTCTGATGAAAAAAATCAAAGACGACACAAACAGATGGAGAGATAGACCATCTTCTTGGACTGGAAGAAACAATACTGTCATGATGACTGTACTACCCAAAGCAATCTAAAGATTCAACGCAATCCCTATCAAATTACCAATGGCATTTTTCACAGAACTAGAACAAAAAATCTTAAAATGTGTATGGAGACACAAAAGAACCCAAATAGCCAAAGCAATCTGGAAAAAGAAGAATGGAGCTGGAGGAATCAGGCTCCCTGACCTCAGACAATACTACAAAGCTACAGTAATCAAGACAGTATGGTACTGGCACAAAAACAGAAACATACATCAATGGAATAAGATAGAAAGCCCAGAGACAAACCCACGCACATATGGTCACCTTATCTTTGACAAAGGAGACAAGAATATACAGTGGGGAATAGGCAGTCTCTTCAATAAGTGGAGTTGGGAAAACTGGACAGCTACATGTAAAACAATGAAATTAGAACACTTCTGAACACCAAATACAAAAATAAACTCAAAATGGATTGAAGACCTAATAAGGCCAGACACTATAAAACTCTTAGTGAAAATATAGGCAGAACATTCTTTGACATAAATTGCAGCAAAATCTTTTTTGACCCACCTCTTAGAAAAAAGAAAATAAAAATATACAAATGGGACCTAATGAAACTTAAAAGCTTTTGCACAGTAAAGGAAACCATAAACAAGATGAAAAGGCAAGCCTCAGAATGAGAGAAAATATTTGCAAACGAAGCAAGTGACAAAGGATTAATCTCCTAAATATACAAGCAGCTCATGCAGCTCAGTACCAAAAAAAAAAAAAAATCCTAAAATGGGCAGAATACCTATACCTAAATAGACATTTCTCCAAAGAAGACATACAGGTGGCTACAAGGCACATGAAAAGGTGCTCAACATCACTAATTATTAGAGAAATGCAAATCAAAACTGAAAAGAGGTATCAACTCACACAGGTCAGAATGGCCATCATCAAAAAATCTACAAGCAATAAATGGTGGAGAGGGTGTGAAGAAAAGGGAACCCTCTTACACTGTTGGTGTGAGTGCAAATTGATACAGCCACTATGGAGAACAGTATGGAGGTTCTTTAAAAAACTAAAAATGGAACTACCTTTTGTCCCAGCAATCCCACTACTGTGCATATACACTGAGAGAACCGTAATTCAAAAAGAGGCATGTACCACAGTGTTCATTGCCGCACTATTTACAATAGCCAGGACATGGAAGCAACCTAAGTGTCCATCGACAGATGAATGGATAAAGAACATGTGGCACATATATACAATGGAATATTACTCAGCCATAAAAAGGAAATGAAATTGAATTATTTGCAGTGACATGGGTGGACCTAGGGTCTGCCATACAGAGTGAAGTAAGTCAGAAAGAGAAAACCGAATACCGTATGCTAACACATATATATGGAATCTTAAAAAAATGGTTCTGATGAACCTACTGGCAGTATAGGTATAAAGACACAGACGTAGAGAAGGGACTTGAGGACACGGGGAGGGGTAAGGTGAAGCTCAGACCAAGTGAGAGAGTAGCATTGACATATGTACACTACCAAATGTAAAATAGATAGCTAGTGGGAAGGAGCTGTGTCACACAGGGAGATCATGTTGGTGCTTTTTGACCGCCTAGAGGGATGGGAAAGGGAGGGAGGGAGGGAGGCACAAGAAGGAGGGGATATGGGGATATATGTATACATACAGCTGATTCATTTTGTTATACAGCAGAAACTAACACAACACTGTAAAGCAATTATACTCCAATAAAGATGTTATAAAAAAACTACAATGAGTTATCACCTGACATTGGTCAGAATGGCCAACATCAAGAAATCTACAAACAATAAATGCTGGAGGGGTTGTGGAGAATAGGGAACCCTCTTCCTCTGTTGGTGTGAATGTAAATTGATACAACAACTATGGAGAACAATATGGAGGCTCCTTAATAAACTAAAAATAGAACTACCATATGACCATACAATCCCAGTCCTGGGCATATACCCAGAGAAAACCACAATTCAAAAAGACACATGCACCCCTATATTCATTGCAGCACTATTTACAATGGCCAGGACATGGAAGCAACCTAAATGTCTATCAACAGAGGAATGGATAAAGAAGATGTGGTACATATGTACAATGGAATATTAGCCATAAAAAGGAAAAAAAATGGGTCATTTGTAGACATGGAAAGACCTAGAGTCTGTCATACAGAGTGAAGTAAGTTAGAAAGAGTAAAACAAATATCACATTTTAACTCATACATGAGGAATCAAGAAAAATGGTATAGATGATCTGATTGGCAAAGCAGAAATAGAGACACAGACGTAGAGAACAAACTTATGGACACCAAGGTGGAAAGGGGAGGGGGTTGGGATCAATTGGAAGATGGGGATTGACATATATACATTATTGATACTATATATTAAATATATAACTAATGAGAACCTACTGTATTGCACAGGGAACTCTACTTAGTTCACTGCAGTGACTTAAATGGGAAAGCCATCCATAAAAAGAGGGGATATATGTATACGTATAGCTGATTCACTTTGCTGTACAGTAGAAACTAACACAACATTGTGAAGTAACTATACTCCAATAAAAAATGTTTTAAAAAAGGGAAAAAGTGCTGAAAGAAAAAATCAACCAAGATTTCTTTATATGGTAAAACTATCATTTTAAAATGTTTGAGAAATTAAGACATTCCCAGACAAGCAAAACTGAAACATTTTGTTGCTATCAGACCTACCCTACAATAAGTATTAAAGTGATTTGCTCAGGCTAAAATGAAAGAACTCTAGACAGTAATTAAAAGTCACATGCAGAGGGGGACCTTGAAGATGGCAGAAGAGTAAGACGTGGAGATCACCTTCCTCCCCACAGATACACCAGAAATACATCTACACGTGGAACAACTCCTACAGAACACCTACTGAAGGCTGGCAGAAGACCTCAGACCTCCCAAAAGGCAAGAAACTCCCCACGTACCTGGGTAGGGCAAAAGAAAAAAAGAAAAAACAGAGACAAAAGAATAGGGACGGCACCTGCACCAGTGGGAGGGAGCTGTGAAGGAGGAAAAGTTTCCACACACTAGGAAGCCCCTTCGCGGGCGGAGACTGCAGGAGGCGGAGGGGGGAGCTTCGAAGCCGCGGAGGAGTGCACAGCAACAGGGGTGCGGAGGGAAAAGCGGGGAGATTCCTGCACAGAGGATCGGTGCCGACCGGCACTCACCAGCCCAAGAGGCTTGTCTGCTCACCCGCCAGGGCGGGCAGGACTGCGAGCTGAGGCTCGGGTTTCAGTCAGACTGCAGGGAGAGGACTGGAGTTGGCGGCTTGAACATAGCCTGAAGGGGCTAGTGCACCACGACTAGCCGGGAGGGAGTCCAGGGAAAAGTTTGGACCTGCCGAAGAGGCAAGAGACTTTTTCTTCCCTCTTTGTTTCCTGGTGTACGAGGAGAGGGGTTTAAGAGCGCTGTTTAAAGGAACTCCAGAGACGGGCGCGAGGGCGGCTAAAAGCGCAAACCCCAGAGACGGGCGCGAACCGCGGCTAAAAGCGCGGACCCCAGAGACGGGCATGAGCCGCGGCTAAAATTACGGACCACAGGGAGGGGCGGGAGACGCTAAGGCTGCTGCTGCCGCCACCTAGGGGCCTGTGTGCGAGCACAGGTCACTATCCACACCACTCTTCCAGGGAGCCTGTGCAGCCTGCCACTGCCAGGTTCACGGGATCCAGGGACAACTTCCCCGGGAGAACGTACGGCAAGCCTCAGGCTGGTCCAATATCACGCCGGCCTCTGCCGCCGCAGGCCTGCCCTGCACGCAGTGCTCCTCCCTCCCCCCGGCCTGAGTGCGCCAGAGGCCCCTAATCAACGGCTCCTTTAACCCCGTCCTGTCTGAGCAAAAAACAGACGCCCTCCAGCGACCTACACGCAGAGGCAGGGCCAAATCCAAAGCTGAGCCCCTGTGAGCTGTGAGAACAAAGAAGAGAAAGGGAAATCTCACCCAGCAGCCTCAGAAACAGCGGATTAAAGCTCCACGATCAACTTGATGTACCCTGCATCTGTGGAATACATGAATAGACAACGAATCATCCCAAATTGAGGAGGTGGGCTTCGAGAGCAAGATCTATGATTTTTTCCCCCTTTTCCTCTTTTTGTGAATGTGTATGTGTATGCTTCTGTGTGAGATCTTGTCTGTATAGCTTTGCTTCCACCATTTGTCCTAAGGTTCTATCCGTCCATGGTTTATTTTTAAATTTTTTTTCTTAATAATTAATTTTAATAACTTTATTATACTTTACCTTCTTTCTTTCTTTCTTTCTTTCTTTCTTTCTTTCTTTCTTTCTTTCTTTCTTTCTTTCTTTCTTTCTTTCTTTCCTTCCTTCCTTCCTTCCTTCCTTCCCTCCTTTAGACAACGAATCATCCCAAATTGAGGAGGTGGTCTCTGAGAGGAAGATTTATGATTTTTTCCCCTTTACCTCTATTTGTGAGGGTGTATGTGTATGCTTCTGTGTAAGATTTTGTCTGTATAGCTTTGCTTCCAACATTTCTCCTAAGATTCTATGCATCCCTTTTATTCCCTAAATAATTATTTTTTAATACAATAACTTTATTATACTTTATTTTATTTTACTGTATCTTCTTTCTTTCTGTCTTTTTTCCTTCCTTCCCTCCTTCCATCCTTCCTCCCTCCCTCCCTCACTCCTATCTTTCCTTCTTGCCTTCTTTGCTTCTTTCTTTCTTTCTTTCTTCCTTCCTTCCCTCCTTTCTTTCTTTCTTTCTTTCTTTTTTCAAACTTCTACTAATTCTCTCTACTTTTTCTCCCTTTTATTCTGAGCCGTGTGGATGAAAGGTTCTTGGTGCTCCAGCCAGGAGTCAGGGCTCTGCCTCTGAGGTAGGAGAGCCAACTTCAGGGCACTGGTCAACAAGAGACCTCCCAGCTCCACATAATATTAAACGGCGCAAATCTCCCAGAGACCTCCATCTTAACACCAGCACCCAGCTTCACTCAACGACCAGCAAGCTACAGTGCTGGACAACCTATGCCAAACAACTAGAAAAACAGGAACGCAACCCCACCCATTAGCAGAGAGGCTGCCTAAAATCATAATAAGTCCACAGACACCCCAAAACACACCACGAGACGTGAACCTGCCCGCTAGAGAGACAAGATCCAGCCTCATCCACCACAACACAGGCACTAGTCCCCTCCACAAGGAAGCCTACACGACCCACTGAACCAACCTTAGCCACTGGAGACAGACATCAAAAACAGCGGGAACTACGAACGTGCAGCCTGCAAAAAGGAGACCCCAAACACAGTAAGATAAGCAAAATGAGAAGACAGAAAAACACACCGCAGACGAAGGAGCAAGATAAAAACCCACTAGACCTAACAAATGAAGAGGAAATAGGCAGTCTACCTGAAAAAGAATTCAGAATAATGATAGTAAGGATGATCCAAAATCTTGGAAATAGAATGGACAAAATGCAAGAAACAGTTAACAAGGACCTAGAAGAAATAAAGACGAAACAAGCAATGATGAACAACACAATAAATGAAATTAAAAGTACTCTAGATGGGATCAATAGCAGAATAACTGAGGCAGAAGAACGGATAAGTGACCTGGAAGATAAAATAGTGGAAATAACTACTGCAGAGCAGAATAAAGAAAAAAGAATGAAAAGAACTGAGGACAGTCTCAGAGACCTCTGGGACAACATTAAACGCACCAACATTCGAATTATAGGGGTTCCAGAAGAAGAAGAGAAAAAGAAAGGGACTGAGAAAATATTTGAAGAAATTATAGTTGAAAACTTGCCTAATATGGGAAAGGAAATAGTTAATCAAGCCCAGGGAGCACAGAGAGTCCCATACAGGATAAATCCAAGCAGAAATACGCCAAGACACATATTAATCAAACTGTCAAAAATTAAATACAAAGAAAGCATATTAAAAGCAGCAAGGGAAAAACAACAAATAACACACAAGGGAATCCCCATAAGGTTAACAGCTGATCTCTCAGCAGAAACCCTGCAAGTCAGAAGGGAGTAGCAGGACATACTGAAAGTGATGGAGAAAAACCTGCAACCAAGACTACTCTACCCAGCAAGGATCTCATTCAGATTTGATGGAGAAATTAAAACCTTTACAGACAAGCAAAAGCTGAGAGTTCAGCACCACCAAACCAGCTTTACAACAAATGCTAAAGGAACTTCTCTAGAGAAGAAACACAAGAGAAGGAAAAGACCTATAATAACGAACCCAAAACAATTTAGAAAATGGAAATAGGAACATACATATCAATAATTATCTTAAATGTAAATGGACTAAATGCTCCCACCAAAAGATACAGACTGGCTGAATGGATACAAAAACAAGACCCTTATATATGCTGTCTACAAGAGACCCACTTCAGACCTAGAGACACATACAGACTGAAAGTAAGGGGATGGAAAAAGATATTCCATGCAAAGGGAAACCAAAAGAAAGCTGGAGTAGCAGTTCTCATATCAAACAAAATAGACTTTAAAATAAAGACTATTAGAAGAGACAAAGAAGGACACTACATAATGATCAAGGGATCGATCCAAGAAGAAGATATAACAATTGTAAATATTTATGCACCCAACATAGGAGCACCTCAATACATAAGGCAAATACTAACAGCCATAAAAGGGGAGATCAACAGTAACACCTTCATAGTAGGGGACTTTAACACCCCACTTTCACCCATGGACAGATCATCCAAAATGAAAATAAATAAGGAAACACAAGCTTTAAATGATACATTAAACAAGATGGACTTAATTGATATTTATAAGACACACCATCCCAAAACAACAGAATACACATTTTTCTCAAGTGCTCATGGAACATTCTCCAGGATAGATCATATTTTGGGTCACAAATCAAGCCTTGGTCAATTTAAGAAAATTCAAATTGTATCAAGTATCTTTTCCGACCACAACGCCATGAGACTAGATATCAATTACAGGAAAAGATCTGTAAAAAATACAAACACATGGAGGCTAAACAATACACTACTTAATAATGAAGTGATCACTGAAGAAATCAAAGAGGAAATTAAAAAATACCTAGAAACAAATGACAATGGAGACAAAATGACCCAAAACCTATGGGATGCAGCAAAAGCAGTTCTAAGGGGGAAGTTTATAGAAATACAAGCCCACCTTAAGAAGCAGGAAACATCTCGAATAAACAACCTAACCTTGCACCTCAAGCAATTAGAGAAAGAAGAACAACAAAACCCCAACGTTAGCAGAAGGAAAGAAATCATAAATATCAGATCAGAAATAAATGAAAAAGAAATGAAGGAAACAATAGCAAAGATCAATAAAACTAAAAGCTGGTTCTTTGAGAAGATAAACAAAATAGATAAACCACTAGCCAGACTCATCAAGAAAAAAAGGGAGAAGTCTCAAATCAATAGAATTAGAAATGAAAAAGGAGAAGTAACAACTGACACTGCAGAAATAAAAAAGATCATGAGAGATTACTACAAGCAACTCTATGCAAATAAAATGGACAATCTGGAAGAAATGGACAAATTCTTAGAAATGCACAACCTGCCAAGACTAAATCAGGAAGAAATAGAAAATATGAATAGACCAATCACAAGCACTGAAATTTAAACTGTGATTAAAAATCTTCCAACAAACAAAAGCCCTGGCTTCACAGGCGAATTCTATCAAACATTTAGAGAAGAGCTAACACCTATCCTTCTCAAACCCTTCCAAAATATAGCAGAGGGAGGAACACTCCCAAATTCCTTCTACGAGGCCACCATCACCTTGATACCAAAACCAAACAAGGATGTCACAAAGAAAGAAAACTACAGGCCAATATCACTGATGAACATAGATGTAAAAATCCTCAACAAAGTACTAGCAAACAGAATCCAACAGCACATTAAAACGATTGTACACCACGATCAAGTGGGGTTTATTCCAGGAATGCAAGGATTCTTCAATATACGCAAATCTATCAATGTGATAAACCATATTAACAAATTGAAGGAGAAAAAGCATATGATCATCTCAATAGATGCAGAGAAAGCTTTTGACAAAATTCAGTACCCATTTATGATAGAAACCCTGCAGAAAGTAGGCATAGAGGGAACCTTCCTCAACATAATAAAGGCCATATATGACAAGTCCACAGCCAACATCATCCTCAATGGTAAAAAATTGAAAGCATTTCCACTAAGATCAGGAACAAGACAAGGTTGCCCACTCTCACCACTCTTATTCAACATAGATTTGGAAGTTTTAGCCACAGCAATCAGAGAAGAAAAGGAAATAAAAGGAATGCAAATCGGAAAAGAAGAAGTAAAGCTGTCGCTGTTTGCAAATGACATGATACTATACATAGAGAATCCTAAAGATGCTACCAGAAAACTACTAGAGCTAATCAATGAATTTGGTAAAGTAGCAGGATACAAAATTAATGCAGAGATATATCTGGCATTCCTATATACTAATGATGAAAAATATGAAAATGAAATCAAGAAAACACTCCCATTTACCTTTGCAACAAAAAGAATAAAATATCTAGGAATAAACCTACCTAAGGAGACAAAAGACCTGTATGCAGAAAATTATAAGACACTGATGAAAGAAATTAAAGATGATACAAATAGATGGAGAGATATACCATGTTCTTGGATGGGAAGAATCAACATTGTGAAAATGACTCTACTACCCAAAGCAATCTATAGCTTCAATGCAATCCCTATCAAACTACCAATGGCATTTTTCACAGAACTAGAACAAAAAATTTCACAATTTGTATATAAACACAAAAGACCCCGAATACCCAAAGCAATCTTGAGAACGAAAAACGGAGCTGGAGGAATCAGGCTCCCTGACTTCAGACTATACTACAAAGCTACAGTAATCAAGACAGTATGGTACTGACACAGAAACAGAAAGATAGATCAATGTAACAGGAGAGAAAGCCCAGAGATAAACCCACGCACATATGGACACCTTATCTTTGATAAACGTGGCAGGAATGTACAGTGGAGAAAGGACAGCCTCTTCAATAAGTGGTGCTGGGAAAACTGGACAGAGACATGTAAAAGTACGAGATTAGATCACTCCGTAACACCATACACAAAAATAAGCTCAAAATGGATTAAAGACCTAAATGTAAGGCCAGAAACTATCAAACTCTTAGAAGAGAGCATAGGCAGAACACTCTATGACGTAAATCACAGCAAGATCCTTTTTGACCCACCTCCTAGAGAAACGGAAATAAAAACAGAAATAAACAAATGTGACCTAATGAAACTTCAAAGCTTTTGTACAGCAAAGGAAACCATAATCAAGACCAAAAGACAACCCTCAGAATGGGAGAAAATATTTGCAAATAAAGCAAATGACAAAGGATTAATCTCCAAAATTTACAAGCAGCTCATGCAGCTCAACAACAAAAAAAAAAACAACCCAATCCAAAAATGGGTAGAAGACCTAAATAGACATTTCTCCAACGAAGATATACAGACTGCCAACAAACACATGAAAGAATGCTCAACATCATTAATCATTAGAGAAATGCAAATCAAAACTACAATGAGATATCATCTCACACCAGTCAGAAAGGCCATCATCAAAAAATCTAGAAACAATACATGCTGGAGAGGGTGTGGAGAAAAGGGAACACTCTTGCACTGCTGTTGGGAATGTGAATTGTTACAGCCACTATGGAGAACAGTATGGAGGGTCCTTAAAAAACTACAAATAGAACTACCATATGATACAGCAATCCCTCCACTGGGCATATACCCTGAGAAAGCCAAAATTTAGAAAGAGCCATGTACCAAAATGTTCATTGCAGCTCTATTTCCAATAGCCCAGAGATGGAATCAACCTAAGTGCCCATCATCGGATGAATGGATAAAGAAGATGTGGCACATATATACAATGGAATATTACTCTGCCATAAAAAGAAACGAAATTGAGCTATTTGTAATGAGGTGGATAGACCTAGAGTCTGTCATACAGAGTGAAGTAAGTTAGAATTTAAGAAAAAAAGTGTCATGGAGAACCTAGGGGTAAGACAGGAATAAAGACACAGACCTACTGAAGAACGGACTTGAGGATATGGGGAGGGGGAATGGTGAGCTTTGACAGGGCGAGAGAGAGTCATGGACATATATACACTAACAAACGTAAGGTAGATAGCTAGTGGGAAGCAGCCCCATAGCATAGGGAGATCAGCTCGGTGCTTTGTGACCACCTGGAGGGGTGGGATAGGGAGGTTGGGAGGGAGGGAGACGCAAGAGGGAAGAGATATGGGAACATATGTATATGTATAACTGATTCACTTTGTTATGAAGCAGAAACTAACACACCATTCTAAAGAAATTATACCCCAATAAAGATGTTAAAAAAAATAGAAAAAAAAAGTCACATGAAGAAAGAACAATGGTAAAGTTAATGAGACAGTACAGGAGACAGTATTAATATATTTTCATTTGTGATTCTTTTTTCTTCTAATGATTTAACAGATAGGTAGGAAAAATAATTATAAATATTTATTGATGAACACATAATTTATAAAGATATAATTTGTATGACAAGAATAGCATAAAGTAGGAGGGGGCGAATAAAGCTTTTTAGGATAAAAGTTTTCATATACTACTTAAATTAAGTTGTCATTAATCCAACCTAGTTTGCTTTAAGTTAACATGTTAATTGTAATCACAGAGTAGCCACTAAAGAAATAACTCAAACTATTTAGTAAGAGAAATTACAAGAGATTTAAAAGAGTACATAAAAAATTTATTTTTAAAAAGGCAGTAATAAAGGAATAGAAGGATAAAATACAGAAACCAAATAGAAAAATGACAGATGTAAATCCTCGTTTAACTATGATTATATTATATGTGAATGGATGGAAAACTCCAGTTGAAAGGAAGATATTGGCAGAATGCATAAAAAATGGTCCATCTAAATAATCACTATTAGAAAAGCACTTTACAATCAAAGACACAAACTTGTTAAAAGCAAGGAGATGAAAAGGATATACTTGTTTGCAACAATACCATGCAAACAGTATCCAAAAGATACTGAGTGAAGTGACAATAGGATCAGACAAAACAGACATTAAGACAAAAAATTTTACTAGAGAGAAAGACAGACATTTTATAAGGGCAAAAAGGGAAAATCCATCACAAGGATATAACGATCCTAAACATATGAACTTACCAGCAGAGCTGAAAAATACACAAAGAAAAATCTAACAGAGTGGGAGTTTAATAACAAAAGAGTTGGAGACTTCAATACCCCAGTTTCAACAGTGATAGAACAACTAGGAAGGTCAAGAAAGTGTTAGAAGATGTGAAAAAACTGAACATAAACTAGACCTAACAACATTCATATAACACTCCACCCAAGAACATTAGAATGCATATTTATCTCAAGTGTAAATGAAATGTTCTCTTTGATAAACCATGTGATAAGCCATGAAGCAGGCTTCAACATATTTAAAAGTTTGGAAATCATACAAATTAAGATGTTTCTATGTCTTAAGCTTTTTGTTTGCCGTTTCTAATGAAAAGTCTCTTTTCATTTTGATCATTTTTCCTAAGTTCATAATATGTCTTTTATTTTATTGAGCTAAATATCACATAACATATCATTAACCTTTTTAAAATGTAAAATTCAGTGGCACTTAATTAAAAGTGTTTTACAACCACATGAATATTATGATCAGTTTTCCATTTCTGAAAAAAAGTCCCCTGGTATTTTGATAAGAATTGTATTGAATCTGTAGATGTCTTTGAGGGTATTTCCATCTTAACAAGTCTTCAAATCCATAAATATAGATGATTTTTATTTACTTAGGGCTTTAAAATTTTCTTTCAGAAATGTCTTGTAGTTTTCAGTGTACAAGTCTTGTATTCCCTTGTTTAACTTTATTGCTAAATATTTTATGTTTTAATTCTGTTGTAAATTGAATTTTTTCTTAATTTTATTTTTATATTATTTATTAGTGGTGTAGAGAATACAAATGATTTTTTAAATTGATAAGCTGGACTTTGTTAAAATTAAAAATTAATTAATGACATTGTTTGGATAATGAAAAGACAAATCACATACTTGGAGAAAATATTTGCTAAACACATATATGATAAAGGATTTAGAATACAAATGATTATTGTGTTGATCTTAGATCCTGAAATTCGCTGACTTTGTATATTAGCTCTAATAATTTTTGTGGCTTATTTAGGACCTTCTACATATAGGATAATGTCATCAGCAAATAGAGATAATTTTACTGTTCCTATTCCAATTTGGGTACTTTAAATTTTTCTTGGTTAATTGTTCTAGCTAGAACTTCCAGTACAATATTAAATAGAAGAGGCAAGAGTGAGCACCCATGTTTTGTTCCTGATCTTAAGGGAGATTTCAGTTTTTCACCATTAGTCTAATATTAGCTGATAGTTTTTCATAAATGTCCTTTAACATAATGAGGAATTTTCCTTTAATTCCTATTTTTCTGAGTGTTTTTCTATCATGGAAAGGCGTTATATCCTGTGAAATAAAATGCTTTTTCACATGTATTGAAGTGGCCTTGTGGCTTTTTTCATTAATTCTATTAATGAGATATATGACATTGATTGATTTTTTTATGTTGAGCCAAACTTGCATTCCTGGTATAAGTCTCACTTGATCGTGGCATATAATCATTTTAATGTGTGTTGCATTTGTTTCCTAGTAGTTTTTAAAAGGATGTTTGACTATAAGGTATAATGTTTTGTAGTTTTGTTTTTTTTCTGGTGTGTTCTTTGACTAGCTTTGATATCTGGGTAATGCTTGCCTTATATAATAAGTTAGGAAGTGGCTCTTCGTCTTCAACATTTTGGAAATTTTAAGAAGAATTGGTATTAATTATTCTTTAAATGTTTGGTAGAATTCACCAGTGATGCTATCTGGTCATAGACTTTTCTCTGTTGGAGAGTTTTATACTACTGATATAATTTCTTTAATTGTAATAGGCTTACTCAGATTCTTTTTCTTCTTGAGTCAGTTTTGGTAATTTGGATGTTTTGAGGAGTTTCTCCATTGAATCTACCTTATCTAATTTATTGCCATAATATGGTTTATAGTATTTTCCTATATTTTTATTTCTATGCAGTCCTTTGTATTGTCTGTACTTTCCATTCTGATTTTATTTATCTGCAGCTTCTTTGTTTTTTCCTTAGTAGACCTTAAGCCTATAAATTTTGTATCTCTTAAAATAAGCAACTTTTGCGTCTTTCACTTGCTTTTATTGTGAAAAACACATAGCATAAAATTTACAATCATGATCATTTTAAGTGTACAGTTCAGTAGTATTAAGTATACTCATATTTTACTTTTTAAAATTTAATTTGATTAACTCTTTTTAAAATTTTTATTGGAGTATACTGGATTTAAAATGTTGTGTTAGTTTCAGGTGTACAGCAAAGTGAAGCTGTTATATATATACATGTATCCACACTTTTTTAGATTGTTTCCCCATACACCATATTGAGTAGAACTCTGCATGCTATACAGTAGGTCCTTAGTAGCTACCTATTTTATATATAGTGGTGTGTATATGTCAATCCCAATCTTCCAATTAATCTCCCCCTTACTCCCTTGTAACCATAAGTTTATTTCCTACATCTGTAACTCTATTTCTGGTTTGTAGATAAGTTCACTTGTACGTCGTTTTTTAGATTCCACATATAAGCGATATCATAAGATATTTGTCTTTCTCTGTCTGACTTACTTCATTCAGTAAGACAGTCTCTAGGTCCATCCATGTTGCTGCAAATGGCATTATTTCATTTATTTTTATGGCTGAGTAACATTCCATGGTATATATGTACCACATCTTCTTTTTCCATTCCTCTGTTGATGAACATTTAGGTTGCTTCCATGTCCTGGCTATTGTAAATAGTGCTGCAATGAACATTAGGGTGCATGTGTCTTTTCGATTTATGGTTTCCTCCAGATATATGGCTAGGAGTGGGATTGCTGGGTCATCTGGTAGGTCTGTTTTTTAGTATTTTAAGGAACCTCCATACTGTTCTCAACAGTGGTTGTAGAAACTTACGTCCCCACCAACAGTGTAGGAGGGTTCCCTTTGCTCCACACCTTCTCCATGTTTTATTGTTTATAGCCTTTTAATGATGGCCATTCTGACCAGTGTGAGGTGATACCTCATTGTACTTTTGATTTTCATTTCTCTAAGACCTAGTGATGTTGAATATCTTTTACTGTGCTTTTTGGCCATTGGTATGTGTTATATGGAGAAATGTCCATTTAGATCTTCCACCCATTTTTGGATTGGGTTGTTTGTTGTTTGTTTGTTTTGATATTTAGCTGCATGAGCTGTTTGTATATTTTGTAGATTAATCTCTTGTCAGCTGCTTCATTTACAAATACTTTCTCCCATTCTGTGGATTGCCTTTTTGTTTTGTTTATGGTTTCCTTTTCTGTGCAAAAGCTTTTAAGTTTAATTAGATCCCATTTTAAAATTATTTTTATTTTCATTACTCAAGGAGGTGGATCAAAAAAGATCTTTCTGCAATTTATGTCAAAGAGTGTTCTGCCTACATTTTTCTCTAAGAGTTTTTATAGTGTCCAGGCTTATATTTAGGTCTTTAATACATTTTGAGTTTATTTTTGTGTATGGTGTTAGGGAGTCTCCTAATTTCATTCTTTTACATGTAGCTATTTAGTTTTCCCAGATCCACTTATTGAGAAGACTGTCTTTTCTCCATTGTATATTCTTGCCGCTTTTGTCATACATTAGACAAGCATATGTGCACAGGTTTATCTCTTGACTCTCTATCCTGTTCCATTGATCTGTATTCCTGTTTTTGTGCCAGTACCATACTGTTTTGATTACTGTATCCTTGTATTATACTCTGAAGTCAGGGAGCCTGATTCCTCCAGCTCCATTTTGCTTTCTCAAGTGTGGTTTGGCTATTTGGGACCTTTTGTGTTCCCATACAAATTGTAAATTTTTTTGTTCTAACTTTGTAAAATATGCCCTTGGTAATTTGATAGGGATTGCATTGAATCTATAGATTGCTTTGGGTAGTAAAGTCATTTTTACTTCTTCTTTTCCAATTTGGGTAACTTTATTTCTTTTTCTTCTCAGATGGCCTGGCTTGGATTTCCAAAGATATGTTGAGGAAAAGTGGTGAGAGTGGACATCCCTGTCTTGTCTGATCTTAGAGGAAATGCTTCCAGTTTTTTACCATTGAGCATGATCTTTGCTGTGGGTTTGTCATATAAGGCTTTTATTATGTTGAGGTAGGTTCCCTCTATGCACAGTTTCCGGAGATTTTTTATCATAAATGTGTGTTGAATTTCGTCAAAAGCTTTTTCTGCATCTATTGAGATGATCATATGGTTTTTATTCTTCAAATTGTTAATATGGTGTAGTACATTGATTTTTGTATACTGAAGAATCCTTGCATCCCTGGCTTAAATCCCACTTGATCATGGTTTATTATCCTTTAAATGTGTTTCTGGATTCTGATTGCTAGTATTTGTGTTGAGTATTTTTGCATCTATGCTCATCAGAGATATTGGCCTGTATTTTTCTTTTTCGTGATATCTTTGTCTGGTTTGGGTATCGGTGATTGTGGCCTTGTAGAATGAGCTTGGGAGCATTCCTTCCTCCGAAATTTTTTGGAACAGTTTAAAAAGGATAGGTGTTAACTCTTCTCTAAACGTTTGATAGAATTTGGCTGTGTAGCCATCTGGTCCTGGACTTTTGTTGTTGGAAGATTTTTTTTTTTTTTTTTTTGCGGTATTCAGGCCTCTCACTGTTGTGGCCTCTCCTGTTGCGGAGCACAGGCTCCGGACATGCAGGCTCAGCGGCCATGGCTCACGGGCCCAGCAGCTCCACAGCATGTGGGATCTTCCAGGACTGGGGCACGAACCCGTGTCCCCTGCAACAGCAGGCGGATTCTCAACCACTACGCCACCAGGGAAGACCTGTTGTTGGAAGATTTTTAATCGCAGTTTCAATTTCATTACTTGTGATCAGTCTGTTCATATTTTATATTTCTTTCTGGTTCAGCCTTGGAAGGTTGTACCTTTCTAAGAATTTATCTGTTTATTCCAGGTTGCCATTTTATTGGCATATAGTTGCTTTGTATTTCTGTGGTGACAGTTGTGCCTTCTCCTTTTTCATTTCTAATTTTATTGATTTGGGACCTCTTCCTTTCTTCCTGTTGAGTCTGGCTAACAGTTTATCAATTTTGTTTATCTTATCAAAGAACTAGCTTTTAGTTTCATTGATCTTTGCTATTGTTTCTTTGTTTCTATTTCATTTGTTTATGGTCTTATCTTTATTCTTTCTTTCTTTCTACTAAATTTGGGTTTCATTTGTTCTTCTTTATCTAGTTGTTCTAGGGGTAAGGTTAGGTTGTTTGTTTGAGATTTTTCTTGTTTCCCGAGGTAAGATTGTATTGTTATAAACTTCCCTCTTAGAACTGCTTTTGCTGCATCCCATAGGTTTTGTGACATTTTGTTTTCATTGTCAGTTTTTTCTAATTTTTAACAATGTGTTCTTTGATTTCTTCAGTGATTGTTTGGTTATTTACAAGCCTACTGTTTAGCTTCCATATGTTTGTCTTTTTTTAGAGTATTTTCCTGTAATTGATTTCTAATCTCATATTGTTGTGGTCAGAAAAGATGTTTGATATGATTTCAATTTTCTTGAACTTACTGAGGCTTGATTTGTGACCCAAGATGTGATCTATCCTGGAGAATGTTCCATGTGCACTTGAGAAGAAAATATATTCTGCTGCGTTTGGATGGAATGTGCTATAAATATCAACTAATTCCATCTGATCTAATGTGTTATTTAAGGCTTGTGTTCCTTATTAATTTTCTATCTGGATGATATGTCGATTGGTGTAAGTGGGGTGTTAACATCCCCCAATATTATTGTTACTGTTGATTTTCTCTTTTATAGCTGTTAGCATTTGCCTTATGTATTGAGGTGCTCCTTTGTTGGGTGCATAGATATTTACAATTGTTATACCTCTTCTTGTATTGATCCCTTGACCATTATGTAGTGTCCTTCCCTGTCTCTTGTAATAGTCTTCATTTTAAAGTCTAATTTATCTGATATGAGTATTGCTACTCCAGTTTTCTTTTGATTTCCATTTGCATGGAATATCTTTTTACATCCCCTCATTTTCAGTCTTTATATTTCCCTAGGTCTGAAGTGGGTCTCTTGTAGACAGCATATATATGTGTCTTGTTTTTGTACCCATTCAGCCAGTCTGTGTCTTTGATTGAAGCATTTAATCCATTTATATTTTAAGGTAATTATTGATATGTATGTTCCTATTGCCATTTTCTTGTTTTGGGTTTGTTTTTGTAGGTCTTTTTTCTTCCCTTCCTCTTTTTTCTCTTCTTCCTCTTTTTTCTCTTCTCTTGTGTTTCTTGCCTAGAGAAGTTCCTGTAGCAATTGTTTTAAAGCTGGTTTGGTGGTGCTGAATTCTCTTAGCTTTTGCTTGTCTGTAAAGTTCTTGATTTCTCTGTCAAATATGAATGAGAGCCCGTCTGGGTAGAGAAATCCTGGTTGTCATTTTCCCCCTTTCATTACTTTAAATATATCCTCCCACTCCCTTCTAGCCTGCAGAGTTTCTGCTGAAAAATCAGCTGATAACCTTTGGGGATTCCCTTGTATTTTATTTTTTACTTTTCCCTTGCTGCTTTTAATACTTTTCTTTGAATTTAATTTTTTTGCTTTGATTAATATGTGTTTCATTATGTTCCTCCTTGGGTTTATCCTGTATGGGACTCTGTGTGCTTCCTGGACTTGATTATTTCCTTTCCCATGTTAGGGAAGTTTTCATCTATGATCCCTTCAAATATTTTCTCAGGTCCTTTCTCTTTCTCTTCTTTTTCTGGGACCCCTATAATTCAAATGTTGGTGTGTGTAATGTTGCCCCAGAGGTCTCTGAGACTGTCATTTCTTTTCATTCTTTTTTCGTTACTCTGTTCTGCAGGAGTGATTTCCACCATTCAAACTTCCAGGTCACTTAACCGTTCTGTCTCAGTTATTCTGCTATTGATTCCTTCTAGTGTATTTTTCATGTCAGTTATTGTCTTGTTCATCTCTGTTTATTTGTTCTTTTGTTCTGCTAGGTCTTTGTTAAACTTTTCTTGTATCTTCTCAGTCCATGCCTCTATTCTGTTTCTGAGATCTTGGATCATCTTTACTATAATTACTCTGAATTCTTTTTGCATAGATTTCTTATCTCCTCTTTATTTAGTTGTTCTTGTAGTTTTTTATCTTGCTCCTTCATCTGCAACTTCTTTCTTTGTCATCTCATTTTGTCACACTTCCTATTTTTGTGGTCTCCTTTCCACAGGCTGCAGGATTGCAGTTCCTCTTGTTTCTGGTGTCTGACACTGGTGGGTGAGGTTGATATAGAGGCTTGTGCCATTATACCCTTGATAGGGGGTTTGATTGGTGTTGTGGTGATCAGAGCCTTCCCTAGATATTGAGCGGGGTCTCCCCTTTGCTCTGTGGTTTTCACTGCCCTGTCAGGGGTGGGACCTGCTCCCTAACTGTTGGAGTAGAGGCCCCCAGATCTGTTTTTTAGCTATGATTTTATCTGCAGTGTGAGGTAGGAGGGATTGGAACACTCCCACTGGGAGAGAAGCCAATGAGATTTTCTCCTTTGGAGCTGATCACCTGTGAATGTGCTGTGTTGTGTCTCCTTTTGCCTGTTGTTCAGGCTCACAAAATTTACTGTTGTTGGCACTGCTCTCAGTCCTGCCTTAAATGTGGGTATGCTGGCAATTGACCCTGGTGGCTCTCAGGCATTGTTTTCACCTGGCCACCAGTGGAGGTCCACTGAGGTTAGGTCCCAGTACTGCAGTAGTCATGCACCTGGATCTGCTGTGGGAGTTATGGAGGCAGCTCGAGCTCTGGTCTTGGCCTAACCCCACGTGTATGTGCCCAGAGCCCACAGCTGCTAAAGCCTGGCCCATCCTACTTGCAAGAGCACTTGTTTTCCTTTTGGATATTTCACAGGTGCTGAATTTAGGAAGCCATCAGCAGAGGTGTAACTCCGCAGATCGCACAGCCATGAGGAGAGATTTCAGCTCTTCTTCCTTAGTCACATAGCCCCTGGGGCTCAGCTCTGCTTTGAGACCCTACTCTGGATGAATTTCCTAGTAGTGGGAGCTATCTGTGCCCTCCTGGGACAGCAGAGCAGGTCCAACACTCACTGGCAGACTTCCTAGTAGTGAGAAGTTTCTACATGCTCCTGGGATGGCAGGGCAGCTACTGGAACTCACTGACAGATTCCCTAGTGTGGGGAATTATGCACAACCTCCTGGGACAGTGGGACAGGTCCCAGCACCCACTGAAGGATTTCCCTGTATTCAGGGCTATCTGAGCCCTCCTGGCATAGCAGGGTGGGTTTCAACAGCCACTGAAAGATTTCCCAGTTGCAGGAGCTTTCTGTGCTCTCCCAGGACAGCAGGTTGAGTCCTGGCAATCACTGGTGGGCTTCCCAATTGCAGAAGTTATCGTGTCTTCCTGGGACAGCAGGACAGGTCCTGGCACCCACTGAGAGATTTCCTAGTAGGGAGAGCTATCTGCACGCTCCTGAGATTCCAGGGCAGGTTCCAGCATCCACTGACGGACCTAGTCACAGAAGCTATCTGCACCCTCCTGGAACAGCAGGTCCTGGGGCCCACTGGAGGAATTCCCAGTGGCTGGATCAGTCTGCGCCCCTCCAGGTCAGCAGGGGTGGGTCCTGGGGCCCACTGGCAGAATTGCTAGTTTTGGTAGCTGTCCAAACCCTTCCTTGTCAGCAGGGGTGGGGCTTGGCTTCTACCTGTGAGCCTGGAAGAGGCGGCCAGTGCCCACCTCTGGAGCCCAAGATGACAGCGGGACCCGCGTTTGCCCCTGGAGCTCCTGTAAGTTGTGTCCTGTTGCCTGGGAGCACTCACAGGGAAAGAAGCTTTTACAGTGGTCCCACCCCTCTCCTCGTGTCCTTCCCAATAATCGTGCCTTGCCTGTCTGGTGGGACCAGTCTTCTTCCTATACACCCTCAGTTGCCAAGGCGTGAACTCTTCAGGCTATTTCCATATCTAACCCTTGTCCTCTCCCTGGCACTGAGCTTCAGAGTCTGAGCTTCAGCACCTGACTCCCACCATCACTGGCAGAGGAGTAAATCAGGTTGGGGAGGTCAGAGTGACAGTGCTGACCCTCTGTACAGGTTACTATCCATTTTGCCTTCCACAAACTGTTTGCTGCTCTCCCCTTTTAGGTTCCAAAACTCGCCCTCTGCTCAGTATAATTTCTCTGCTGGTGAGGAGACTTCCCAAGGTGCAGGAAATTTTCCTCCTTTACAACTCACTCCCTGGGGCGCCAGTCCCGTCCTGATTCTTTCGTTTTCTTTTTCCTTTTGTCCTACCCTGTTACAAGGAGGTTTTCTTGTCTTTTCGGACATTTGAGGTCTTCTGTCGACACTCAGTAGTTGTTCTGTGTGAATCATTCCACTAGTAGATGTATTTTCAATGTTTCTGTGGAGGGAGTTGAACTCTGCTTCCTACTCCTTGGCCATCTTGATCTCAACCTCAATGAATTGATCCAGTCATCTGTCAGTGGACATTTAGGTTGCTTCCATGTCTTGGCTATTGTAAATAGTGCTGAAATGAACATTGGGGTGCATATGTCTTTTTGAATTATGGTTTTCTCTGGAGATATGCCCAGGAGTGGGATTGCTGGATCATATGGTAGCTCTATTTTTAGTTTTTAAGGAACCGCCATACTGTTCTCCATAGTGGCTGTAACAATTAATATTCCTAAAGTGTAGGAGCATTCCCCTTTCTGCACACCCTCTACAGCATTTATTGCTTGTAGACTTTTTGACAATGGGCATTCTGACCAGTGTGAAGTGGCAACTCATTGTAGATTTGCATTTATCTAAGAATTAACAATGTTGAGCATATTTTCATGTGATTTTTGGCCATCTGTATGTTTTCTTTGGAGAAATGTCTATTTCGATCTTCTGCCCATGTTATGATTTGGATGTTTGGTTGTTTTTTTTTTATTGAGCTGCATGAGTTGTTTGTATATTTTGGAGATTAATCCCTTGTTGGCTGCTTTGTTTGCAAATATTTTCTCCCATTCTGTGAATTGTCTTTTCATTTTGTTTATGGTTTCCTTTGCTGTGCAAAAGATTTTAAGTTTAATTAAAACCCATTTTTTATTTTTGTTTTTATTTTCATTACTCTAGGAGGTGGATCAAGAAAGATCTTGCTATGATTTATGTCAAAGGGTGTTCTGCCTATGTTTTCCTTTAAGAGTTTTATAGTATGCAATCTTACATGTAGGTCTTTAATCCATCTTGAGTTTATTTTTTGTATGGTGTTAGAGAATGTTCTAACTTCATTCTTTTACATGTAGCTGTCCAGTTTTCCCAGCACCACTTACTGAAGAGACTGTCTTTTCTCCATTGTATATTCTTGCCTCTTTTGTCATAGATTAACTGACCATAGGTGCATGGGTTTATTTTTGGGCTTTCTATCCTGTTCCATTGGTATATAAGTCTGTCTTTGTGCTGACAACATACTGTTTTGATTACTGTAGCTTTATAGTGTAGTCTGAAATCAGGGCGCCTGATTCCTCCAGCTCCATTTTTCTTTCTCAACATTGCTTTGGCTATTCAGGATCTTTTGTGCTCCCATACAAATTTTAATACTATTTTTCTAGATCTGCAAAAAAAAATGCCATTGGTAATTTGATATGGATTGCATTGAATCTGTAGATTACCTTGCGTAGTATAATCATTTTGATGATATTGATTCTTCCAATCCAAGAACATGGTATACCTTTCCATCTGTTTGTGTCATCTTCAATTTCACAACCAAGAATCCTCTATCCAGCAAGGCCCTCATTCAGATTCAATGGAGAAATAAAAAGTTTTACAGACAAGCAAAAGCTAAGAGAATTCATCACCACTAAACCAGCTTCATGACAAATGCTAAAGGAAATTCTCTAGGCAGAAAAGTAAAGGCCACAACTAAAAACAAGAAAATTATGAATGGAAAAGCTCACTGGTAAAGACAAACATACAGTAAATGTAGGAAATTATCCACACACAAATATGATATCAAAACCAGCAATCATGAGAAGAAGAGAGCACAAATGCAGGATACTGGAAATGAATTTTAAATTAAGAGATCAGAAAATTAAAACAATCTTGCATATATATATAGACTACTAAATCAAAACTTCATGATAACTGCAAATCAAAGATCTACAATAGATATACACACAAAAAAGAAAAAGTTATCCAAAGACAGCACTAAAGATAGTCATCAAATAGTAAGAGAAGAGAATAAAAGAGGAACAGAAGAAAAAAGGTCTACGGAAACAAATCCATGGGGCAGAGTAAAGATGCTGGAGTAGAAAGATGTAGGGTTTGCATCTCCTCACAACTAGGGCACCTACTAGATGTTTGTGGGGAACTCGGACACCTAAGGGGACAGAAGGAATCTCTGAATGATGGGGTAGGATGTGGGAAGGAAGTAGGGGGACAAGAAAAGTGGAGGCACTATAAGACCAGCAACCCTGAGGGGGGTCTGGGGGAGGGGAGAGGTTCTCATGCTCGGAGGGGCCCACTCACAGTGAGGGGATCAGTGAGGATGGAGAGGGGCCTTCGGGAGATCAGGGGATTGGAGAGGAACATGGCCAGTGTCTCCCCCACTCACTTGTTTCCCAGAAAGCCTGCTGGTGTCCTGGGCCTTAACCCCCAGCCCCTGGGGCCCCCTCTGACCACACAGGTACCAGGCCTGAGCGCCCCCCAACCAAGGCCTCTTCTGGCCATGTGGATCCTGGGCCTGATCCCCCCCCAAAGCCTCTTCCTTCTAGCTGTGCAGGTCCTGGGCATGAGCCCCACCACCCCTCCACCAAAACCTCCTCTGGCTGTGCAGGTCCTGGCAGCCTAAGTACCACCCATGACAGAGCTTCCTCTGGCCACGTGGGTCCAGGTGGGCTGAGCACCAGCCCTCTCCAAGTCTTCTTCCAGGTGCACTGGGCCCTGCAGGTACACGTGGAAAATTGCACCCCAGATGGCCTGTTTGGGCATAAGTGCTCCAGCCCTGTTCCAGCAAGTGCAGAGGTGGGAATGACACACTGGGTCCAGAGCCCTACCTAGAGGTTTTGGAGGTAAACTGGGGAGGCAGGAGTAGTCTGTAGCTCACTGTGGGGACAAGGACACAGATAGAGGAGGCACCGGGGAATTATTTTTTTTAATTTTTTAAATATATTTTTTATCTTCTATTTTTATTCTTAAATTTAAAAAATTTATTTTCTTTATTTTATCTTTTATTTATTATTTTTCTGTTGTGTTTCTGGTTTGTTTTGTTGTTGTTTAATATTTATTCTTATTTTCTCTAATATATTTTTATTTTTCCAATTTTATTTTATATTTTATTATTTATTATTACTCAGCTCTTTTCTGTTTGTTGCTTTTTTCTTTGGCCATATCACACAGCTTGTGGGGTCTTGGTTCCAAGGCCAGGAGTTGGGCCTGAGCTCCTGTGGTGGAAGTGCCAAGTCCAACCTGCTATACTAACAGAGAACTTCAGGTCACAGGGAATATTAATCTGTGTAAGGACTCCTGGAGGTCTTCATCTCGACACAAAGACCCAGATCCACACAAATGCCTGCAAACTCCAGTGCTGGATGCGTTGAGCCAAAGAACCAGCAAGAATGCAACACAGCCACACCCATCAAAAAAATGAGACCAAAAAAATATGTTACAGAAGAAGAAGAAAGGTAAAAACCTACAAGACCAAATAAATGAATAGGAAATAGGCAACGTACCTGAAAAAGTATTCAGAGTAATGATAGAAGGGATGATCCAAAATCCTGAAAAAAGAATGGAGGCACAGATTGAGAAAATACAAGGAATGATTAAAAAGGACCTAGAAGAACTAAAGAACAAACCAACAGTGATGAACAACACAATAACTGAAATGAAAAATACACTAGAAAAAATCAATAGCAGAATAACTAAGACAGAAAAACGGAGAAGTGGGGTGGAAGGTAGAATGGTGGAAATCACTGCCGAGGAGGACAAGAAAGAAAAAAGAACGAAAAGAAATGAGAACAGTCTCAGAGACTTCTGGGACAACACTAAATGCATCAACATTTGAATTATATGGGTCCCAGAAGAAGAAGAGAAAGAGAAAGCGTCTGAGAAAATATTTGATAGATTATATTAGAAAAATTCCCTAACATGGGGAAGGAAATAGTCACCCAAGTCCAGGAAGCACAGAGAGTCCCATACAGGATAAACCCAAGAAGAAACATGCTGAGACACATATTAATCAAACTAAAAATTAAATTCAAAGATAAAATATTAAAAGTAGCAAGGGAAAATTGAAAAATAACAAATGAGGAATGCCCATAAGGTTATCAGCTAATTTTTCAGCAGAAACCCTGCAGGCTAAAAGGGAATGGAAGGATATATTTAAGGTAATGAAAGGGAAAAACCTACAACCAGGATCACTCTACCCAGCAAGAATCTAATTCATATGTGGCATAGAAATCAAAAGCTTTACAGACAAGCAAAAGCTAAGATAATTCAGCACCACCAAACCAGCTTTACGACAAATGCTAAAGGAATTCATCTAGGCGGGAAACAGAAAAGGAGAAAAAGAACTACAAAAACAAACCCAAAACAACTAAGAAAATGGTAATAGGAACGTACATATAGATAATGACCTTAAATGTAAATGGATTAAATGCTCCAACCAAAAGACACAGAGTGGCTGAATGGATACAAAAACAAGACACATATATATGCTGTCTACAAGAGACCCACTTCAGACCTAGATATATATACAGACTGAAAGTGAGGGATAGAAAAAACTATTCAATGAAAATGGAAATCAAAAGAAAGCTGGAGTAGCAAGACTCATATCAGGCAAAATGGACTTTAAAATAAAGACTCTTACAAGAGGTAAGCAAGGACACTACATAATGATCAAAGGATCGATCCAAGAAGAAGATATGACAATTGTAAATATCTACGCACCCAACATAGGAGCACCTTACTACATAAGGCAACTGCTAAAAGCCATAAAATGGGAAATTGACAGCAACACAATAATAGTGGGGGGACTTCCACACCCCACTTACAACAATGGACAGATCATCCAGACACACAAAAACATAAGGAACACAAGCTTAAAATGATACAATAGACCAGATAGTTTTAATTGATATTTATAAGACATTCCATCCAAAAGCAACAGAATACACTTTCTTTTCAAGAGCACATGGCACATTCTCCAGGATAGATCATATCTAGGGTCACAAATCAAGCCTCAGTAAATTTAAGAATGTTGAAATCATATCATGCATCTTTTGCAACCACACTATTATGAGGTTAGAAATCAATTACAGGAAAAAATAAAATACTGTAAAAAAAAAAAAAACCAAACACACAGAGACTAAACAATGGGCTACTAAATAAACATGTGATTACTGAGGAACTCAAAAATACATAGAAACAAATGACAATGAAAGCATAATGACCCAAAACCTATGGGATACAGCAAAAGCAGTTCTAAGAGGGAAGTTTATAGCAATTCAATCTTACCTCAAGAATCAAGAAAAATCTCAAATAAACAACCTAGGCTTACAACTAGAACAAGTAGAGAAAGAAGAACAAACGAAACCCAGATTTAGTAAAAGGAAAGAATTCATAAAGATCAGAGCAGAAGTAAATGAAATAGAAACAAAGAAACCAATAATAGAGATCAATGAAACTAAAAGGTTGTTCTTTGGGAAATAAACAAAATTGATAAACCGTTAGCTAGACTCATCAAGAAAAAAGGGAAAAGACTCAAATCAATAAAATAAGAAATAAAAAAGGAGAAATTACAACTGACACTGTAGAAATACGAAGGATCATTAGAGACTAATACAGGCAACTATATGCCAAATAAATGGACAAACTGGCAGAAATGGACAAATTCTTAGAAAGGTACAACCTTCCAAGACTGAACCAAGAGGAAATAGAAAATATGAACAGACCAATCACAAATAATGATATTGAAATTGTGATTAAAAAATCTTCCAATGTACAAAAGTCCAGGATGAGATGGCTTCACAGGCGAATTCCATCAAACATTTAGAGAAGAGCTAACACCCATCTTTCTCAAACTCTTCCAAAAAATTGCAGAGAAAGGAACACTCCCAAGCTCACTCTATGAGGCCACTCTCACCCTGATACCAAAACCAGACAAAAATATCACAAAAAAAGGAAATTACAGACTAATATCACAGGTGAACATAGACGCAAAAATCTTCAATGAAATGCTAGCAAACAGAATCCAGCAACACATTAAAAGTATCTTACACCATGATCAAGTGGGATTTATTCCAGGGATGCAAGGATTCTTCAATATATGCAAATAAATCAAAGCAATACAGCATATTAACAAATTAAGAATAAAAACCATGTGATATTCTCAATACATGCAGAAAAATCCTTTGAAAAAATTCAACAGCGATTTATGATAAAAACTCCCCAGAAAGTGGGCATAGAGGGAACCTACCTCAACATAATAAAGGCCATGTATGACAAACACACAGCAAACATCATTCTCAATGGTAAAAAACTGAAATCATTTCCTCTAGGATCAGGAACAAGACAAGGATATCCACTCTCGCCACTATTATTTAACATAGTTTTTGAAGTCCTAGCCACAGCAATCAGAGAAGAAAAAGAAATGAATCCAAATTGGAAAAGAAGTGCAACGGTCGCTGTTTGCAGATGACGTGATACTATACATCAAAAGTCCTAAAGATGTTAACCAAAAACTGCTAGAGCTAATCAATGAATTTGGTAAATTTTCATGATACAAAATTAATACACAGAAATCTCTTGCATTCCTATACACTAACAATGAACGATCAGAAAATTAAGGAAACAATAACAGTTACCATTGCAACAAGAAGAATAAAATAACTAGGAATAAACCTACCTGAAGAGGTAAAAGACCTGTACTCAGAAAACTATAAAACAAAGCTATAAACTAATGAAAGAAATCAAAGATGAGACAAACAGATGGAGAGATATACCATGTTCTTTGAATGAAGAATCAATATTGTGAAAATGATTTTACTATCCTAATCAATCTACAGATTCAATGCAATCTCTATCAAATTACCAATGGCATTTTTCACAGAATTAAAAGAAAATATTTTACAGTTTGTGTGGAAACACAAAACACCCCAAATAGCCAAAGCAATCTTGAGAAAGAAAAACGGAGCTGGAACAGCCAGGTCCCTGACTTCAGACTATACTACAAAACTACAGTAATCAAGACAGTATGGTACTGGCACAAAAACAGAAATATAGATCAATGGAAGAGGATAGAAAGCCTAGAGGTAAACCCATGCACCAATAGTCACCTAATCTATGACAAAGGTGGCAAAAATATACAATGGAAAAAAGACAATCTCTTCAATAAGTGGTGCTTGGAAACCTGGACAAGTGCAAGCAAAAGAATGAAATTAGAGCACTCCCTAACACCATGCACAGAAATGAGCTCAAAATGGATTAGACTTAAATGTAATACCCAGCATTATGGATCTTTTAGAGGAAAACATAGGCAGAACACTTTTTTTTCAGAACACTCTTTGACCTAAATCACAGCAAGATCTTTTTTGACCCATCTCCTAGAGTAATGGAAATAAAAACAAACCTAAAGAAAAGAGACCTAAATAAACTTAAAAGGTTTTGCACAACAAAGAAAACCATAAAGGAGATGAAAAGACAGCCCTCAGAATGGGAGAAAATATTTGAAAATGAAGCAACTGAGAAGTGATTGAACACCAAAATATACAAACAACACATGTAGCTGAATAACAAAAAAACAAACAATCCAATCAAAAAATGGACAGAAGACCTAGATGGATGTTTCTCCAAAGAAACATATGGATGGCCAGGGGGCACATGAAGAGATGCTCAATAACACTAATTACTGGATAAGAGCAGATCAAAACTACAGTGAAGTATCATGTTACAATGGTCAGAATGGCCATCATCAAAAATTCTACAAAGAATTAATGCTGGAGAGGTTGTGGAGGGGGTTCCTCTTGCAATGTTGGTGGGAACTTGGATTGATATATCCACTCTGGGTAACAATATAGAGTTTCCTTACAGGACTAAATATAGAACTCCCATGACACAGCCATCCCTCTACTGGGCATATACCCTGAGAAAACCATAATTCAAAAAGACACATTCATTCCTACGCTTATTGCAGCACTATTTACAACAGCCAAGACATGGAGGCAGTCTAGGTGTCCACTGACTGATGAATGAATAAAGAAGATGTGGTACATATGCACAATGGAATATTACTGAGCCATAATAAGGAAAAATATTGGGTCTTTTGGAGAGACATGGATGGATCTAGAGGGCGTCATACATAGTGAAATAAGTCAGAAAGAGGAAAACAAAATATCATATATTAATGCATATATGTGGAATCTAGAAAAATTATTCAGATAAACCTATTTGCAGGTTAGGAATAGAGATGCAGGCATAGAAATTGGATGTGTGGGCACGGGAGGGGAAGGAGGTGGGATGAATGTGGAAATTGGGATTGACATGTATATACTACCATGTGTAAAACTGATAGCTAGTGGGAACCTGCTGTATAGTGCCAGGAGCTCAGTTCAGTCCTCTGTGGTGACCTAGGTGGGTGGGATGTGGGGGGAGAGGGAGGTCCAAGAAGGAGGAGATATATATATACATATAGCTGATTCACTTCATTGTACAGCAGAAACTGACACAACATTGTAAAGTAACTATACCCCACTAAAAAAATTCAAAACAATTAACAAAATAGCCAGAAGATCATACATATTGATAATTACCTTACATGTAAATGGATTAAATTCTCCAACCAAAAGGCATAGACTGGCTGAATGGATACAACAGCAAGACCTTTTTACATGTTGTCTAAAGAGACCCACTTCAGATCTAGGGACACATAGAGACTGAAAGTGAGGGGATGGAAAAAGGCATTCCATGCAATGGAAATCAAAAGAAAGCTGGAGTACCAATACTCATATCAAACAAAATAGACTTTAAAATAAAGACTGTTACAAGAGACAAAGACATTACCTAATGATCAAGGGATCAATCCAAGTAGATATAACAACTGTAAATATATATGCACCCAACATAGGAGCACCTCAATATAAAAGGCAAATATTAACAGCCATAAAGGAGGAAATTGACAGTAACACAATAATAGTGGGAGACTTTAACAACCCACTTACATCAATGGACAGATCATCAAGACAGAAGATCAATAAGGAAAAAGAGACCTTAAAAGACACATTACCAGATGGACATAATTGATATTTATAGAGCATTCCATCCAAAAGCAGGACAATACACATTCTTTTCAAGTGCACATGGAACATTATTCAGGATAGATCACGTGCTGGGTCATAAAGCAAACCTTGATAAATTTAAGAAAGCTGAAATCATATCAAGCATCTTTTCCAACCACAATGCTATAAGATTAGAAATCAACTACCAAAGGAAAAAAACTGTAAAAATAGCAAACACTTGGAGGCTAAACAATATGCTACTAAACAACCCATGGATCACTGAAGAAACCAAGGAGGAAATTTTAAAATATCTAGAGACAAATAAAAAGGAAAATATGATGACCCAAAACCTATGGGATGCAACAAAAGCAGTTCTAGGAGGGATGTCTATAGCAATACAATCTTACCTCAGGAAGAAAGAAAAATCTACAATATGCAACCTAACTTTACACCTAAAACAACTAGAGAAAGTAGAACAGACAAAATTCAAAGTTAGCAGAAGGAAAGAAATCATGGGAATCAGAGCAGAAACAAATGAAATAGAGATGAAGAAAACAATAGCAAAGATCAATGATGCTAAAAGATTTTTCTTTGAAAAGATAGACAAAATTGATAATCCTTTAGCCAGACTCACCAAGAAAAAGAGCTAGAGGCTCAAATCAAAAAAATTAGAAATGAAAGAGGAGAAGTTACAACAAACACTACAGAAATACAAAGGAACATAAGAGACTACTACAAGCAACTATACACCAATAAAATTGACAACTTAGAAGAAATGGACAAATTCTTAGAAAGGTACAATCTCCCAAAACTAAACTAGGAAGAAATAGAAAATATGAACATGCCAATCACAAACACTGAAATTGACACTATTCATTTAAAAAATCCCTGTGCACAAAAGTCCAGGATGAGATGGCTTCACAGGCGAATTCTATCATTTAGAGAAGAGCTTTCACCTATTCTTCTGAAACTGTTTCAAAAAACTGCAGAGGAATGAAGACTCCCATACTCATTCTATGAGGCCACCATCATGATGATACCAAAACCAGACAAAGATACCATACAAAAAAAGAAAACTACAGGCAAATATCACTGATAAACATAGATGTAAAAATCATCAACATAATACTAGCAAAACAAATCCAGCAATAAATAAAAAGGATCATACACCATGATCAAGTGGAATTTATCCCAGGGATGGAAGGATTTTTCAATATCTGCAAATCAATCATTAGGATACACAACATCAATAAACTGAAAAATAAAAACCATATGACCATCTCAGTAGATGCAGAAAAAGCTTTTGACAAAATCCAACACCGATTTATGATCAAACTCTCTAAATAGTGGGCATAGAGAGAACATACCTCAACATAATAAAGTATATATATGACAAACCCACAGCTAACATTGTTCTCAATGGTGGAAGGCTGAAAGCATTTCCTCTAAGATCAGGAAAAAGACAAGGTTGTCCACTCTCACCACTTTTATTATACCTAGTTTTGGAAGTCCTAGCCATGACAATCAGAGAAGAAAAAGAAATAAAAGGAATCCAAATTGGAAAAGAAGTAAAACTGTCACTGTGTACAGATAACATGATACTATACATAGAAAACCCTAAAGATGCTACCAGAAAACTACTAGAGCTCATCAACGAATTAGGTAAATTTGCAGGATACAAAATTAATATACAGAAACTGTTGCATTTCTATATACTAACAATGAAATATCAGAAAGAGAAATTCAAGAAACAATCCCATTTACCATCACATGAAAAAGAATAAAATACCCAGGAATAAACCTACTTAAGGAGGCAAAAGATATGTACTCAAAAAACTGTGAGACACCGATGAAAGAAATAGAAGATGACACAAACACATGGAAAGGTATAGCATGTTTTTGGATTGGAAAAATTAATATCGTCAAAATGATTATACTACCCAAGGTAATCTACAGATTCAATGTAATCCATATCAAATTAACAATGGCATTTTTTGCAGATCTAGAACAAAAAGTCTTAACATTTGTATGGAAACACAGAAGACCCTGAATAGCCAAAGCTGTATTGAGAAAGAAAAACAGCTGGAGGTATCAGGCTCCCTGACTTCAGACTATACTACAAAGCTACAATAATCAAAGCAGTATAGTACTGACACAATGGCAGGCTTATATATTAATGGAACAGGATAGAAAGCCCAGAAATAAATCCATGCACCTATGTTCAGTTAATCTATGACAAAAGAAGAAAGAATATACAACGGAGAAAAGACAATCTCTTCAACAAGTGGTGCTGAGAAAACTGGACAGCTACATGTAAAAGGATGAAATTAGAACATTTTCTAATACCACACACAAAAGCGAACTCAAAATGGATTAAAGACCTACATGTAAGACCCAGTACTATAAAACTCTTTGAGGAAAATATTGACAGAACACTCTGACACAAATCACATCAGTATCTTTTAGGATCCACATCCTAGAGTAATGAAAATAAAAACAAAAATAAACAAATGGGACATAATTTAATTTAAAAGCTTCTGCATAGCAAGGGAAACCATAATCAAAATGAAAAGACAACTCACAGAATGGGAGAAAATACTTGCAAATGAAGTGGTCAACAAGGGATTAATTTCCAAAATATACAAACAACTCATGCAGCTCAATATCAAAAGTGAAAACAGCCCAATCATAAAATAGGCAGAAAATCTAAATAGGCATTTCTCCAAAGAAAACATACAGATTGCCATAAAGCACATGGAAAATTGCTCAACGTCGCTAATTCTTAGAGAAATGCAAATCAAAACTACAATGAGTTATCACCTCACACTGGTCAGAATGGCCATCGTCAAAAAGTCTACAAGCAATAAATGCTGGAGTGGGTGTGGAGAAAATGCAACCCTCCTACACTGCTGGTGGGAATGTAAATTGTTATAGCCACTATGGAGGACAGTGTGGAGGTTCCTTAAAACATTAATAATAGAGCTACCATATGACCCAGCAATCCCACTTCTGGACATATATCTGGAGAAAACCACACTTTGAAAATATACAGGCACCCCAATGTTCATTGCAGCACTATTTACAATATCCAACACATGGTAGCAACCTAAATGTCCATCGACAGTTGAATGGATAAAGAATATGTGGTACATACATACAATGGAATGTTACTCAGCCATTAAAAAGAAAGAAATAATGCCATTTGCAGCATCATGGGTGCAACTAGATATTATCATACTAAGTAAGTAAGTTGGAAAGAGAAAGACAAATACCATATGATATCACTTATATGTGGAATCTACAAGAAAATATACAAATAAGTTTATTTACAAAACAGAAACAGGCTCACAGACTTGGAAAACAAAATTAGGTTACCAAAGGGGAAAAGTGGTGGGGAGGGATAAATTAGGAGGTTGGGATTAACATATACACATTACTAAATAGATAATCAACAAGGACCTACTGTATAGCACAGGGAACTCTACTCAGTACTCTGTAATAAGCTATATGGGAAAAGTATCTGATAGGAATATATATATATATATATATATATATATAACTAAATAACTTTGTTGTACACCTGAAACTAACACAACATTGTAAATCAATGATACTTCAATATAAAATAATTTTTTTCAAAATTATCAGTCCAATATGAACACATAACAATTTTATATAAGTATCAAACAAGAAAGCCACAAAATACATGAAACAAAGCTGAAATAATTGAAGGGAGAAAGGTACAATTTAAGAATAATAGTTTGAGGAGTTGGATCAAGAAGGCAGAGTAGGGCTTCCCTGGTGGCACAGTGGTTGAGAGTCCGCCTGCCAATGCACGGGACATGGGTTCATGCCCCGGTCCAGGAAGATCCCACATGCCGCGGAGTGCCTGGGCCTGTGAGCCATGGCCACTGAGCCTGTGCGTCCGGAGCCTGTGCTCTGCAACGGGAGAGGCCACAACAGTGAGAGGCCTGCATACCGAAAAAAAAAAAAAAAAAAAGGCAGAGTACGGGGAGGAGCTCACCTCCCCCAACCAACACCTCAAAAATACATCTACATGTGGAGCAATTCTCAATGAAAACAAACTGAAGACTGGCATAAAGACACATACAATGAAGGTTGTAAGAAAGTTTCACATGAAATTGGTTAGGAGGGGAAGAGAAGCAATGAAGTTGGGACCTGTACCCCTGGGAGGGGAAACAGAAGAGGAGGACAATTACATGGGCTCATAGATCCTACATGAGGAGTGAGCTATGCAAATCACTTATTGAGCCCCTCAGCCCTGGGTCTGACATGGAAAGGACAGGATGAGTTCCCTTAGCTGGTTGGAAAACCAGTGGTACTGAAATCTGGGCTTTAAGAAAGCTAGACTTTGCTTGTGAAGACTGCATATGTTTGCTTACTTTTGAAACAAGGCAGAGGAAGCAGATTGAAACTGCCCAGGACTCTGGCCAGTTTCCTACAACTGCCCAGGTGACCAACCTAGCCTGACCTGAGCACACGCTCTGGCCCCACTTGCTCAGCAGTGCACCTACACACTAGAGCAAGAGCTGCTGTAGCTGAAGGGAGTGCATGGTTGTGAGGGACAGAGCTGGCTGGGACCCAGAACAGTATCTGAACAGCATGAGGGCAGCCTTTTTGGTGCCTAAGGAGGCAATGAATCAAGGGTGGTCGGGACAGACTGGTGCCAGGACCATCACAGCCTGCAAACCCATATATGTTGATAACCCACTCCAGACTCTCTTACTCCAAAAGAGATCCCCTCTGGGGCCAGGGTGCCAGTGCTGGGAGGGAGAAGAGCACACACTTGGAATGAAGTCAGCCTACAGTGCTTCTACTCCAGCAACGTGGGACCTGTCCCTACCCTCAGCAGTATGGTATTTGACACTGAACAGAGGAGAAGTCCCAGCTCACACCAGGCTCTGGATAAAGTAACTCCCTCTCCATGCCCATGTCCTACCAAGGTAAGAGCTACAAGCACATCATGGGAGAAGACATGACTCGTGCTCACTAGAGATCCAGCTCTCCCACCAAAGCCACTAGACACATGCAGACTATATAGGGCCACTCCCACACAAAGGCACTCCTTCAAGACTGGAATAGGTAACAATTTCATGTAATTTCATAGAGAAAGTTAAGCAAAATGAGAACACAGGAATTTATTTTAAATAAAAGTATAAAAGTTCTACAAAAGCACCTGATGAAACAGAAATAAATAATTGATAGATAAAGAATTCAAAACATTAGTAATAAAAATGCTAAATGATATAGGGAAGATAATAGATGAGCACAGCGAGAATTTTAAGAAGGAACTAGAAAATATAAAAAATGACCAGTGAGAACTAAAGAACACAATCATTAAAATTTGAAACACACTAGAAAGAAGAAAGAGAAGACTAGGTGATACAAAATAATGCATAAGAAATCTGGAAGATGGAATAATGGAAATCACACAATCAGAGCAGCAAAAAGGAAAACAAATTTGAAAAATGAAAACAGCTTAAGGGACCTCTCAGAAAATGTCAAGCATACCAATATTTGCATGATATGGGTCCCAGAAGGAGAAGAGAGACAGTAAGTCTTCTAAAGTGTGTTTGATGAAACACACGGAGGCTAAACAACACACTACTTAATACCCAAGAGATCACTGAAGAAATCAAAGAGGAAATCAAAAAACACCTAGAAACAAATGAAAATGAAAGCACAAAGACCCAAAACCTATGGGATGCAGCAAAAGCAGTTCTAAGAGGGAAGTTTACAGCAATACAAGCCTACCTTAAGAAACTAGAAACATCTCAAATAAACAACCTAAACTTACACCAAAAGCAATTAGAGAAAGAAGAACAAAAAACCCCAAAGTTAGCAGAAGGAAAGAAATCATAAACATCAGATCAGAAATAAATGAAAAAGAAATGAAGGAAACAATAGCAAAGATCAATAAAACTAAAAGCTGGTTCTTTGAGAAGATAAACAAAATTGATAAACCGTTAGCCAGACTTATCAAGAAAAAAGGGAGAAGACTCAAATCAGTAGAATTAGAAATGAAAAAGGAGAAGTAACAACTGACACTGCAAAAGTACAAAGTAGAAATACTACTACTATATGTGAAAAAAATGGACAAACTGGAAGAAATGGACAAATTCTTAGAAATGCACAAGCTCCCAAGACTGAACCAGGAAGAAATAGAAAATATGAACAGACCAATCACAAGCACTGAAATTGAAACTGTGATTAAAAATCTTCCAACAAACAAAAGCCCAGGACCAGATGGCTTCACAGGCGAATTCTATCAAACATTTAGAAAAGAGCTAACACCTATCTTTCTCAATCTCTTCCAAAATATACCAGAGGGAGGAACACTCCCAAACTCACTCTATGAGGCCAACATCACTCTTATACCAAAACCAGACAAAGATGTCACAAAGAAAGAAAACTACAGGACAAAATCACTGATGAACATAGATTCAAATATCCTCAACAAAATACTAGCAAACAGAATCCAACAGCACATTAAAAGGATCATACACTCTGATCAAGTGGGTTTTACCCCAGGAATGCAAGGATTCTTCAATATATGCAAATCAATCAACGTGATTCACCATATTAACAAATTGAAGGAGATAAACCATATGATCATCTCAAAAGATGCAGAGAAAGCTTTCAACAAAATTCAGCACCCATTTATAATAAAAACCCTGCAGAAAGTAGGCACAGACGGAACTTTCCTCAACATAATAAAGGCCATATATGACAAACCCACAGCCAACATCATCTTCAATGATGAAAAAATGAAACCATTTCCACTAAGATCAGGAGCAAGACAAGAAAAAGTAAAGCTGTCACTGTTTGCAGATGGCATGATACTATACATAGAGAATCCTAACGATGCTACCAGAAAACTATTAGAGCTAATCAATGAATTTGGTAAACTAGCAGGATACAAAATTAATGCACAGAAATCTCTTGCATTCCTATACACTAACAAAAGAATTAGAAAGAGAAATTAAGAAAACACTCCCATTTACCACTGCAACAAAAAGAATAAAATATCTAGGAATAAACCTACCTAAGGAGACAAAAGACCTGTATGCAGAAAATTATAAGACACTGATGAAAGAAATTAAAGATGATACAAATAGATGGAGAGATATACCATATTCTTGGATTGAAAGTATCAACATTGTGAAAATGACTCTACTACCTAAAGCAATCTACAGATTCAGTGGAATCTGTACCACTGGCATTTTTCACAGAACTAGAATAAAAAATTTCACAATTTGTACGTAAACACAAAAGACCCTGAATAGCCAAAGCAATCTTGAGAATGAAAAACAGAGCTGGAGGAATCAGGCTCCCTGACTTCAGATTATACTACAAAGCTACAGTAATAAAGACAGTATGGTACTGGCACAAAAACAGAAATACAGATTAATGGAACAGGATAGAAAGCCCAGAGATAAACCCACGCAAATATGGTCACCTTATCTTTGATAAAGGATGCAGGAATATACAGTGGAGAAAAGACGGCCTCTTCAGTAAGTGGTGCTGGGAAAACTGGACAGGCACATGTAAAAGTATGAAATTAGAACACTGCCTAACACCATACACAAAAATAAACTCAAAATGGATTAAAGACCTAAATGTAACACCAGACCCTCTCAAACTCTTAGAGGAAAACATAGGCAGAACACTCTATGACATAAATCACAGCAAGATCCTTTTTGACCCACCTCCTAGAGAAATGGAAACAAAAATAAACAAATGGGACCTAATGAAACTTAAAAGCTTTTGCACAGCAAAGGAAACCATAAACAAGACCAAAAGACAACATTCAGAATGGGAAAAAATATTTGCAAATGAAGGAACTGACAAAGGATTAATGTCCAAAATTGACAAGCAGTTCATGCAGCTCAATAAAAAAAAAAAATCCAATCCAAAAATGGGCAGAAGTCCTAAATAGACATTTCTCTAAAGAAGATATACAGATTGCCAACAAACACATGAAAGAATGCTCAGCATCATTAATCATTAGAGTAATGCAAATCAGAATGTCATTCATCAAATAATCTACAAACAGTAAATGCTGGAGAGGGTGTGGAGAAAAGGGGACCCTCTTGCACTGCTGGTGGAAATGTAAGTTGATACAGCCACTATGGAGAACAGTATGGAATTTCGTTCAAAACCTAAAAATAGAAATACCATACCACCCAGCAATTCCACTACTGGGCATATACCCTGAGAAAACCATAATTCAAAAAGAGTCATGTACCAAAATGTTCATTGCAGCTCTATTTACAATAGTCACGACATGGTAGCAACCTAAATGTCCATGAACAGATGAATGGATAAAGAATTTGTATCACATATATACAATGGAATATTACTCAGCCATAAAAAGAAACGAATTTGAGTTATTTGTAGCAAGGTGGATGTACCTAGAGTCTGTCATACAGAGTGAAGTAAGTCAGAAAGAGAAAAACAAATACCGTATGCTCACACATATATATGGAATCTAAGGGGAAAAAAATGGTCATGAAGAACCTAGGGGCAAGACAGGAATAAAGACACAGACCTACTAGAGAATGGACTTGAGGATATGGGGAGGGGCCAGGATAAGCTGTGACCAAGTGAGAGAGTGGTACAGAGATATATACACTACCAAACGTAAAATAGAAAGCTATCAGGAAGCAGCCACATAGCACAGGGTGATCAGCTTGGTGCTTTGTGACCACCTAGATGGGTGGGATAGGGAGGGTGGGAGGGAGGGAGATGCAAGAGGGAAGAGATATGGGGACATATGTATATGTATAACTGATTCAGTTTGTTATGAAGCGGAAAGTAACACACCATTGTAAAGCAATTATACTCCAGTAAAAATTAAAAAGAAGAAAAAGAAAAAAACCCCAAAATGACAATACCAAATGCTGGTGAGGATGCACAGCAATTGGAACTCTCATACATTGCTGGTGGGAATACAAAATAGTTTGGTAGTTCTGTAAGATTTTTTGCAGGTTTTTAAAAAATACAATTAAGCATATACTTACCATACAACCATAGAAATTTTATTCCAAGTCATTTAGTGAAGTAAAATAAAAGCATATGTCCACAGATAAACCTGAACAAGAATGTTTATAGCAGCTTTATTTGTATTTACCAAAATAGGGAAACCATTTGAATGCCTACCAGCTGTTGAGTGAATAAACAAATCATTGTACAGTTTGTATAATTCAGTACTACTTCAAATTATTTTGTCAATTGAAAGAAACTAAACTGAAAATACTACATACTGCATTAGTTTTCCATTTCCATAACACTCTAAAAATGGCAGAACTGTAAGGACAAAAATCAGATGAGTGGTTGTTAAGGGCTCTTGGTGAGGTAGGTAATTGATTACAAACGCAAGAAAAAACATTTTGTGATGTTGAAAATATTTTCTACTATTGCGATTGTTTTGATGATTGCATGATATTCATCAAAATTTATAGAACAGTAACATAAAGAGGGTAGATTTCACTGTATGTAAATTATACCTCAACATACAAAAACGAAACAAAATAAAACCAAAAAGCAAAACAGACTTTCTACTTGGGTTTTAAAAGACTTTATATTAAAGGACATTTTGTCAAAGGAAAATTACAGAATTTCTCAAAAATAATGACAGTGAAAATAGTACATATCAGAATCAGTAGGATACATATGAAGAAGTTAGCAGAGAGAGGTTCATAGCCATAAACACCCATATTGAAAAAAATTAAACAATAAAAATAAAAACTTAAATTCTCAACTAAAATATCTAATAAAAAACAACACTAAAACCAAAACAAAGCTTAAGAAATAATGAAGTTAAAACCACAAATTAATAAGGAAGAGAAAAAACCACAAAAATATCAAAATAGTAAGTAAAATACTGGTTCTTTGAAAAAATATTTTAAACTAAATGGGGAATTCTCTGGCAGTCCAGTAGTTATGACTTGGCACTTTCCCTGCTGGGGCCCGGGTCCGATCCCTGGTCAGGGAACTAAGATCCTGCAAGCCATAAGGTGTGGCCAATATATAAATAAATAAATAGATAGATAGATAAGTACCTCTAGATATTTTAATTAAAAAATTAATGAAATAGCAAAAATATTCAAGGTAAGAAATGATAATAGGTAAATGACTATTGATTCAGAGGAAGTTTTTGCAGAAGAAACCATGAGATATTACTTTGTACAACTCCATTAAAATAACTTTGAAAATATAAATGAAATGGATAGTTTCATAAAGAAATACAACTTACCAAAACTGACTACATTAGAGATAGAAAGCAATAAAAACACCAGTTTCTTTAGAATAAAATGACAAAATTGTCAAGGAACTATATCATAAAAAATGCACCAGTCCGAAATAGTTTAACAGGCAAATATTTGTATCAAATTTTGAGAGAAGTCTCAATGCTAAATAAATTATTTCAGAGTATAAGAAATAAAAGAAATCTTCCAAATTCTTTGTATTAAGTGGGTATAACATTGACATCTAACCTAATAAACAGAACACTAGATGAATATAGGATAGAATACTAGTGCAACAATCTTGAATAAAATATTAACAAACAGACTTCAGTACTACATTATGAAAATAATTTGCTATGACTAAAGGGGGTATATACAAGAAATGCAAGAATTAGACAATTCATGAATATTATTCACCATATTAATAGGTTTAAGGATCAACACCATAGAATTATCTCCATGGATTCTGATAAAAGTTTTGAAAAATTTCAATACGCATTTCTAAAAGAAACTCTTGAGAAAATCATAGATGGTATTTCCTCCCATAATTCTAACATCACCAACTTATATAATGGGGAAACCATTTTTTTCTTGTCTGATTACCATGGCTAGGACTTGCAATATTATGTTAAGTAAACGTGGCAAGAGTGGGCATCCTTGTCCTGTCCCTGAATTTAGTGGGAAGGCTTTCAGCTTTTCATTGTTGAGTATGTTGTCGGCTATAGTTTTGTCGCAAATGGCATTTTCATATTGAGATATGTTCAGTCTATACCCAATTTGATTAGAGTTTTTATCATGAATGGCTGTCACATTTTGTCACCAGCTTTTTCTGCATATATTTAGATTATAATGCGATTTTATCCTTCCTATTGTTAATGGGGTGTATCACATTGATTGATTTGTGAATGTTGAACCATTCTTGTGACCCTGGAATGAATCCAGCTTGATCATGGTGTATGATCCCTTTTATACTGATATTTTGTTGGATTCAGTTTCCTAATATTTAATTCAGGATTTTTGCATCTATATTCATTAAAGATATTACCTGTAATTTTATTTTTTTCTAGTGTCTTTGTCTGGTTTTCATATCAGGGTAATGGTGGCATGGTAGAATGAATTTGGGAGTGTTCACTCCTCTTCACTTCTGTGGAATTGTTTGAGAAGGATAGGTATTAGTTCTTTATATGTTTGGTGAAGCCTTTTGATCCTGGACTTTTGTTTGCTGGGAGTTTGGGCTTTTTATAATTTTAATTTCACTTCTAGAGATCTGTCTGTTAAAATCATCTATTTCTTCCTGATTCAGACTTGGCAGTTTGCATGTCTCTAGAAATTTGTCCATTTCTTCTAGGTTGTCTAAGTTGTTTGCATATAGCTGTTCATAGTATTCTCTTATGACCATTTTGTATCTCTGTGGTAACAGTTGTTATTTCTTCTCTTTCTGCTGTATAACAAAGTGAATCAGCTATATGTATACATATATCCCCATATCCCCTCCCTACTGAGTCTCCTTCCCAAACTCCCTATCCCACCCTTCTATGTGGTCACAAAGCACCTAGCTGATCTCCCTGTGCTATGCAGCTGCTTCACACTAGCTATCTATTTTACATTTGGTAGTGTATAAATGTCAATGCTACTCGCTCATTTTGTCCCAGCTTCCCATTCTCACCTCCGGTGTCCTCAACTCCATTCTCTACATCTGCATCTTTATCCTGTCCTGCCACTAGGTTCATCAGTACCATTTATTTTTTAGATTCCATATATATGCGTTACCATAAGGTATTTGTTTTTCTCTTTCTGACTTACTTCACTCTGTATGACAGACTCTGGGTCCATCCACCTCACTACGAACAACTCAATTTCGTTTCTTTTTATGACTGAGTAATATTCCATTGTATATATTGCCACATCTTCTTTATCCATTCACCTGTAGATGGACATTTAGGTTGCTTCCATATCCTGGCTACTGTAAATAGTGCTGCAAAGAACATTGTGGTGCATGTCTCTTTTTGAATTATGGCTTTCTCAGGGTATATGCCCAATAGTGGGATTGCTGGGTCACAGGGTAGTTCTCTTTATAGTTTTTAAGGAACCACCATACTGTTCTCCATAATGGCTGTATCAATTTACACTCCCACCAACAGTTCAAGGGGGTTCCCTTTTCTCCACACATTATCCAGCATTTATTGCTTGTAGATTTTTTTAATGATGGCCATTCTGACCGCTGTAAGGTGACACCTCATTGTGATTTTGATTTCATTTCTCTAATGATTAGTGATGTTGAGCATCTTTTCATGTGTTTGTTGGCAATCTGTATATCTGCTTTGGAGAAATGTCTATTGAGGTCATCTGCCCCTTTTTAGATTGGGTTGTTTGTTTTCTTTTTTTTAAGTGGCATGAGCTGTTTGTATATTTTGGAGATAAATCCTTTCTCAGTTTCTTCATTTGCAAATATTTTCTCCTATTCTTAGGGTTGTCTTTTAGTCTTGTTTACGGTTTCCTTTGCTGTGGAAAAGCTTTTAAGTTTCATTAGGTCCCATTTGTTTATTTTTGTTTTTATTTCCATTTCTCTAGGAGGTGGGTCAAAAAGGATCTTGCTGTGATTTATGTCATAGAACGTTCTGCCTATGTTTTCCTCTGAAAGTTTGATAGCGTCTGGTCTTACATTTAGGTCTTTAATCCATTGAGAGTTTATTTTTGTGTATGGTGTTAGGAAGTGTTCTAATGTCATTCTTTTACATGTACCTGTCCAGTTTTCCCAGCACCACTTACTGAAGAGACTGTCTTTTCTCCATTGTATATTCTTGCCTCCTTTATCAAAGATAAGGTGGCCATATGTGCCTGGGTTTATCTCTGGGCTTTCTATCCTGTTCCATTGATCTAAGTTTCTGTTTTTGTGCCAGCACCATACTGTCTTAATTGCCGTAGCTTTGTAGTATAGTCTGACATCAGCATGCCTGATTCCTCAAGCTCCATTTTTCTTTCTCAAGATTGTTTTGTCTATTCAGGGTCTTTTGTGTTTCCATACAAATTGTAAAATTTTTTGTTCTAGTTCTGTGGAAAATGCCATTGGTAGTTTGATAGGGATTGCAATGAACCTGTAGATTGCTTTGGATAGTATAGACATTATGGCAATTTTAGTTCTTCCAATCTAAAAACATGGTATATCTCTCCATCTGTTTGTATCATCTTTGATTTCTTTCATCAGTGTCTTACATTTTTCTGCATACAGGCCTTTTGCATCCTTAGGTAGGTTTATTCCTAGGTATTTTATTCTTTTTGTTGCAATGGTAAATGGGAGTGCTTCCTTAATTTCTCTTTCTAATTTTTGTTGTTAGTGTATAGGAATGCAAGAGATTTTTGTGCATTAATTTTGTATCCTGGTACTTTACCAAATTCATTGATTAGCTCTAGTAGTTTTCTGGTGGCAACTATAGGATTCTCTATGTATAGTGCCATGTCATCTGCAAACAGTGACAGTTTTACTTCTTCTTTTCCAATTGGTATTCCTGTTATTTCCTTCTCTTCTCTGCTTGTTGTGGCTGAAACTTCCAAGAATATGTCGATTAATAGTGGTGAAAGTAGGCACCCTTGTCTTGTTCCTCATCTTAGAGTAAATTATGAGAATGATGTTGACTGTAGGTTTGTCATATATGTCTCTTATTATATTGTCCACTTTCTGGGGAGTTTTTATCATAAATGGGTGTTGAATTTTGTCAAAAGATTTTTCTTCATCTACTGAAATTATTATATGGTTTTTGTCCTTCAATTTGTTAGTATGGTGTATCACATTGATTGATTTGCATATACTGAAGAATCCTTGCATCCCTGGAATAAATCCCACTTGATCGTGTTGTATGATCCTTTTAATGTGCTGTTGGATTCTGTTTGCTCCTTCGTTGAGAAATTCTGCATCTATGCTCATCAGTGGTATTAGCCTGTAGTTTTCTATTTTTGTGACATCTTTGTCTGGTTTTGGTATCAGGGTGATGGTGGCCTTGTGGAAGGAGTTTGGGAGTGTTCTTCCCTCTGATATATTTTGGAAGAATTTGAGAAGGATAGGTCTTAGCTCTTCTCTAAATGTGTGATAGAATTCACCTGTGAAGCTATCTGGCCTGGACTTTTGTTTGTTGCAAAACTTTTAATCAAAATTTCAATTTCAGTGCTTGTGATTGGTCTGTTCATATTTTCTATTTCTTTGTGGTTCAGTCTTGGAAGCTTATACTTTTCTAAGAATTTGTCCATTTCTTCCAGGTTGTCCATTTTATTGGCATAGTGTTGTTTGTAGTAGTCTCTCATGATCCTTTGTATTTTGGTGGTGTCAGTTGTTACTTCTCCTTTTTCATTTCTAATTCTGTTGATTTGAGTCTTCTCCCTTTTCTTCCTGATAGGTCTGGCTAATGGTTTATCAATTTTGTTTATCTTCTCAAAGAACCAGCTTTTAATTTTATTGATCTTTGCTCTTGTTTCCTTCATTTCTTTTTCATTTATTTCTGATCTGATGTTTATGATTTTTTCCTTCTGCCAACTTTGTGGGTTTTTGTTCTTCTTTCTCTGATGGCTTTAGGCGTAAGTTTAGGTTGTTATTTGAGATTTTTCTTGTTTCTTGAGGTAGGCTTGTATTGCTATAAACTTCCATCTTAGAACTGCTTTTGCTGCACCTATAGGTTTTCGTTCCTATTATTTTTTTGTCATTTGTTTCTAGGTTTTTTGATTTCCTCTGATTTCTTCAGTGATCTCTTGGTTATTTTGTAGTGTACTGTTTAGTCTCCATGTGTTTTTATTTTTTACAGTTTTCTCCAGTAATTGATATCTAGTTTTATAGCATTGTGGTTGTAAAAGATACATGATACAATTTCAATTTTCTTAAATTTACCGAGGCTTGATTTGTGACCCAAGATATGATCTATCTTAGAGAATGTTTCATGTGCACTTGAGAAGAAAGTGTATTCTGCTGTTTTTGGATGGAATGCCTTTTCAATATGATTTAAGTCTATCTGGTCTGATGTGTCATTTAAAGCTTGTGTTTCCTTATTTATTTTCTGGCTGGATGATCTGTCTATTGGTGTAAGTGGGGTGTTAAAGTCCCTTACTATTATTGTGTTGCTGTCAATTTCCTCCTTATGGCTGTTAGCATTTGCCTTATGTATTGAGGTGCTCCTATGTTGGATTCATTAATCTCTACAAGTGTTATATCTTCTTCTTGGTTTGATCCCTTGATCATTATGTAGTGCCCTTGTCTCTTGTAATAGTCTTTATTTTAAAGTCTATTTTGTCTGACATGAGTCTTGCTACTCCAGCTTTCTTTTTGATTTTCATATGCATGGAATATCTTTTTCCTTCCCCTCACTTTCAATCTGTATTTGTCCCTAGGTCTGAAGTGGGTCTCTTGTAGACAGCATATATACAGGCCTTGTTTTTGTATCCATTCAGCCAGTCTGTGCCTTTTGGTTGGAGCATTTAATCCATTTACCTTTAAGGTAATTATCAATATGTATGCTCCTATTACCATTTCCTTAGTTGTTTTTTTTTTTTTTGTAGGTCTTTTCCTTCTCTTGTGTTTCCCTCCCAGAGAAGTTCCTTTAGCGTTTGTTGTAAAGCTGGTTTGGTGATGCTGAATTCTCTTAACTTTTGCTTGTCTTTATAGATTTTAATTTCTCTGTTGAATATGAATGAGTTCATTGTAGTTTTTTCCCTTTCATCACTTTAAATATGTCCTGCAACTCTCTTCTGTTTTTCAGAGTTTCTGCTGTAAAATCAGCTGTTAATCTTATGGGGATTCCCTTCTATGTTATTTGTTGCTTTTCACTTGCTGCTTTTAATTATTTTTCCTTGCATTTAATTTTTGACAGTTGGTTTAATATGTGTCTTGTCATGTTTTTCCTTGGGTTTATCCTTTATGGCACTCTCTGTGCTTCCTGGACTTGATTGACTATTTCCTTTCCTGTGTTAGGGAAGTTTTCGATTATAATCTCTTCAAATATTTTCTCAGACCCTTTATTTTTCTCTTCTTCTGGGACCCCTATAATTCTAATGTTGGTGTATTTAATGTTGGCCCAGAAGTCTCTGAGACTGTCCTCAATTTTTTCATTCTTTTTTCTTTATTCTGCTCTATGGCAGTTATTTCCAGTATTCTATCTTCCAGGTCACTTATCCATTCTTCTGCCTCAGTTATACTGCTATTGATTCCTTCCAGAGAATTTTAAATTTCATTTATTGTGTTTTTCATCATTGTTTGTTTGATCTTTAGTTCTTCTGGGTCCTTGTTAAATGTTTCTTGTACTTTCTACATTCTATTTTGGAGATTTTGGATCATCTTTACTATCATTACTCTGAATTATTTTTCAGGTAGACTGTCTATTTCCTCTTCATTTGTTTGGTCTGGTGGGTCTTTACATTGCTCCTTCATCTGCTGCATATTTCTCTGTCCTCTCATTTTGTTTAACTTACTCTGTTTAGGGTCTCCTTTTCACACACTGCACGTTTGTAGTTCCTCTTACTTCTGTTGTCCTCCCCCAGTGGGTGAAGTTGGTTCAGTGGCTTCTGTAAGCTTCCTGGTGGGGGAGGCTGGTGCCTGTGGTCTGGTCAGTGGGGCTGGATCTTGTCCTGCTGGTGGGCAGGGCCACATCTGGTGGTGTGTTTTGGGGTGTCTGTTAAATTAGTATGAGTTTATGCAGCCTGTCTGCTAATGGGTGTGGTTGTGTTCCTGTCTCGCTAGTTGTCTGGCATGGGGTGTCCAGCACTGGAGCTTGCTGGCCGTTGGGTGGAGCTGCGTCTTAGTGTTGTCAGAGGTCTCTGGGAGGGCTATAGCCAATTAATATTATATGGGGATGAGAGGTCTCTGGTAGTCTTACATCCTGAACTTGGCTCTCCCACCTCAGATGCTCTGGCCTGACATCCGGCCAGAACACCAAGACCCTGCCAGCTGCATGGCAGGGGAAAAAAATACAAGTGAACAGACAGAGCCCCAAGACAACTGGTAAAAGCAAAACTAAACTGACAAAATCACACAAATAAACATACACACACACTCACAAAAAAAATGGAGAGCAACAAAACCAATAAACCACCACAAATGAAAACAAACACTAAAAACTAAACTAAGATAAACCTAAAATCAAAAACAAATCAAACACAGAAAGCAAGTCCACAGTTACCCCCAAAGTCCACAGCTTCAATTTTGGGAACCCTTATTGTCTATTGAAGTATTCCATAGATGCAGGGTTTCCCAAGCCAGTTGCAGGGATTTAATCCAGTGCTCCTGAGGTTGCATGGGGAGATTTCCCTTCCTCTTCTTTGTTCACACAACTCCTGGGGTTCAGCTTTGGTTTTGGCCCCTCCTCTGCATGTAGGCTGCCCTCAGGCATCTGTTCCATGCCCAAACAAGAGGGATTTAAGACAGCAGCTGAATAGGGCTCTCTTGCTCACTCAGACTGGGGAGAGGGAGGGGTACAGTAGTTATAATTGGAATGCGGTGCGAGCCTGCAGTGGCAGAGGATGTGGGGAGTGCTTGTGGTGACAGAGGGCAGTGTGACATCGCAACAGCCTGAGGCATGCCATGTGTTCTCCCAGGAAAGTTGGTCCTGGATCATGGGACCCTGGAAGCGGCATGCTGCACAGGCTCCTGGGAGGATGGGGGTAGTGACCTGCACTTGTACACAGGACCCTTGGTGGCAGTGGTAGCAGTCTGTGTCTGCCTCTGGGGTCCAGGAAGATAGCTGTGGCTCATGCCCATCTCTTGAGCTCACTTAGGTGGTGCTCTGCTGTATGTGGGCACAAGGAGCAGGGAGGCCGTTTCCTCACACACCCTGAAACAATGGTCTCTTACCTCTCCATCAGGTGCAGACTTTTCCCTTACTTCCTCCAGGCCAGCTGTGGCACACTAGTCCCCTTCAGCCTGTCTTCACACAATCAACCCCAGTCCTCTCCATGGGGTCTGACCACCAAAGCTCCAGCCTCAGCTCTGAGCCCCAACCTGACTCGGCCGGTGAACAGACAAATGTCTCAGGCTGGTGAGTGCTGGTCAGCACCTATCCTCTGTGCAGGAATCTCTCTGCTTTTCCCTCCACACCCCTGTTACTGCACTCTCCTCTGAGGCCCCAAAGCTCCCCTCTCTGCCCCTCCCCCAGTGAGGGAGCTTTCTACTGTTTGGAAACTTTTCCTCCTTCACAGCTCCCTCCCAGAGGTGCAGGTCCTGTCCCAATTCCTTTGTCCCTTTTTTTTTCTTTTTTCTTTTGCCCTACCCTGGTACATGGGGATTTTCTTGCCTTTTTGGAAGTCTGAGGTCCTCTGCCAGCATTCAGTAGGTGTTCTGTAGGAGCTGTTCCACATGTAGATTTATTTTTGATGTATTTGTTGGGAGGAAGGTGATCTCCATGTCTTACTCCTCCAGCATCTTGAAGGTCCTGTCTGTGATGAAAGGGTGCTCTTGGCTCTTGTGGAGTCTCTGAGGTGCAAGACGATGCAGGTTCTTTGAGTTGAAAAGACTATAAACTGGATTCAACTGGCCATTGCAGTAAAGCACTCCTGCTGCCCAGGTGAAGAAGCTTTGCTCCCCTTTTATTTTTTATTTTGTTTATTTGTGTTCTCTCTCTTTTATTCTTGGTGAGCATGACTTAAGCTTTATCAATTTTGTTTATCTTTTCAAAAAAAAACAGCTCTTGGTTCCATTGATCTTTTCTATTGTTTTTTCAATCTCTTTTATTTATTTTCTCTCTGATTATTATTTCCTTCCTTCTGCTGACTTTGGGCTTTGCTTTTTCTTTTTCCATTTGTCTTAGGTGGTAGGTTAGGTTGTTTATTTGAGAGTTTTCTTGTTGCTTGAGCAAGGCCTGTATTGCTATAAACTTCCTTCTTAGAACTGTTTTTACTGCATCCCATAGCTTTTGGAAATCTGTGTTTCCATTTTCATTTGTATCAAGGTATTTTCTGATTTCCTCTTTGATTTCATCATTGACCCATTGGTTTTTCTAGTAGCATGTTGTTTAGTCTCCATGTGTTTGTCCTTTTCCCATTTTTCTTTTTGTGGTTGATTTCTAGTTTCATACTGTTGTGGTCAGAAAAGGTGCTTTAAATAATTTCTATCCTCTTAAAGTTGTTCAGGCTTGTTTTGTGAGTTAGTGTGTGGTCTATCCTAGGGAATGTTCCATATGTGCTGGAAAAGAATGTGTATTCTGTTTTTTTGGGTATAGTGCCCTGTAGTTGTCAATTAAGTTCAACTATTCTATTGTGTCTTTTAGGATCTCTGTTGCCTTATTGATTTTCTGTCTGGACGGTCCACTCATTGATATCAGTGGTGTGTTAAAGTCTTCTACTATTTTTGTATTATTGTCAATTTATTCCTTTATGTCTATTAATGTTTGTTTTGTATATTTAAGTACTCTTATATTGGGTACTTATATGTTAATGAGTGTAATATCCTCTTCTTGTATTGATCCCTTTATCTTATATAATGCTCTTCTTTGTCTTTTGTTATAGACTTTGTTTTAAAGTCTATTTTTTTCTGATATGAGTATTGTTACTCCTGCTTTTTTATCATTTTTATTTGCATGAAATATCTTTTTCCATACCCTCACTTTCAGTCTTTGTGTGTCTTTATCTCTGACCTGAGTCTTTTGTAGGTAGCATGTTGAAGGGTCTTGTTTATGATTTTTAAGATATAAATCTGTGAGTGTTATGCATGATGAAAAATTTAATGATAGTCTTATGGGGGTTCTCTTTTACACAAGCTGTTTTTCTCTTGCTGATTTTAAGATACTATCCTTGTCTTTAACTTTTTGTCTTGGTGTGTGTCTCTTTGGATTTATCTTATTTGAAATCTCTGGAATTTCTGGATATGGATGTCTGTTTCTTTCCAATGATAGGGAAGTTTTCAGCCATTATTTCTTTGCATAATCTTTCTGCCCCTTTATCCCTCTCTTTCCCTTCTGGGATCCCTATAATGTATATATTGGTCCTCTTGATAGCATCCCATAAGTCCCTTAAGCTATTTTCACTATTATTTTTCATTATTTTTTCTTTTTGTTCCTCTGATTGGATGAATTCCACTGCCCTGTCTTTGAATTCACTTTCTTCCACTTGATCTAGTCTGGTGTTCAACCTTGGTGAGTGTAAGTCCATGCTGCTGAGCCCATGCATAACCTCCATCCCTGCCAGCATGGATATGCTGTTCATGAATCCATCAGGAAATGATAAGGTTGGCTGGAGAAAGACTGACTGGTATCCACAGAATGGGTCTTCCTATCCACTTTATTATTAAAATCCTTCTTTGTTGAGGTCATCCTTTGGTGAACATTCACATGGGACACAAATATTTTCAGAGTTTTTGCCCATTTCATGAAATCTAGCCACATACTTTTCCCCTAGACTTCCTTGTCACCAATTTTCTCATTGTGTTCCTTCTGACACTTGACCATCCAGCCATACCATTTGTCATAGCCCATGAATAGGTATAGACTCAGACCTTTAACCTTTTCTTCTTTGAAGCAAAATAAACAAGTAGGCACATGGCTTGAAATTTTTTCTACTGAAAGAATTTCTCTTCACCACTTTTCTTCAGGGATATCCCAGATATGGACTGTAGCTCTGCAGCTCTCCACTTTTAGATGATGTCTGCATAACATATAGAGCCATTTGTAATACAGGCTTGAGTTTTATCTTCTTCAGTCAATTGATCACAAGGAACTACTCATGAGGCCATAGATGTGAGCTGGAAGAAAGAAGGTAATGTAGAATGAATGAAGGCAATGGGCATTTGAGCTACATCATCATATTACTTACTTGTGCTTTCAAGGATTTCTCAATTCTGATCTCATATACACCATTTCCATTTGATGATGAAGTACTGCTGTGCACACTCAACTTTATGGCTTGGTGGATCAGACAACACCAAGTCACAATGGAAAGCTCAGGTGATATCATAACTTAATGGCTTAAAAAGAATTGTTCAATCTCTAATAAGATACAGCAGAAAGCTAAAAGCTCTTTCTCAAACTGAGAGTTGTTATCTGTAGAAGATGGCAGAGCTTTGCTCCAACATCTTAACAGTATGTGATATGACTAACTTTTAGGGGTCTGCCAAAGGTTCCAAACAACATTCCTATCTGCCACTGATACTTCAAGCACCATGAGATCTGTTGGATCATTTAGCTCAAGTGACAGAGTAATTTTCATGACAGCTTGGTCCTGCTGCAGAGCCTTCTTCTTTTCTGGGCCTCACTGAAAACTAGCAGCTTTATAGGTCACTCAGTAAAAAGGCCAGAGTAACACACCCAAATGAGGAATATGTTTCCTCTGAAATGCAGAGTCCAACTAGGCATTATTCCTCTGTTTTTAAAATAGGAGGTGTTAAATGTAACTTATCCTTCACCTTAGAAGGGATATCTCAATATGCCCCACACCACTGGACACCTAGAAACTTTGCTGAGACTGAAGGCTCCTGAGTTTTTGCTGTGTTTATTTTACACTGTCTGACATGCAAAAGTCTTACCAATAAGTCTATAGTAGCTCCTACTTCTTGCTCCTTAGGTCCAATCAGCATAATATCATCAATGCAATGGACCAGTGTGATATCTTCTAAAAGAGAAAGGCTATCAAAGTCCATGCAGATTAAACTATGACATAAGGATAAGGAGTTGATATACCCTGAAGTAGAACAATTAAGGTATATTGCTGGCCTTGTCAAGTGAAAGCAAACTTCTTCTGGTAGTCTTTAATAGCAGCTATTGAGAAAAAAGCATTTGCCATATTATTAGCTCCAGACCAGTTACCAGGGGATGTGTCAATTTACTCAAGCAATGAAACCACATCTGAAACAGCAGCTTCAATTGGAGTCACCACCTAGTTAAGTTTATGTTAACCCACTGTCATTCACTAAGATCCCTATATTTTCTGCACAGGCCAAATAGTCAAACTGAATGGGGATATGATGGAAGTCACTGTTCCTACATTTTTCAAATCCTTGATGGTGTATTATTCTCTAAAATCCTTCCAGGAATGTGATGTCGATTTTCAGTTTAATATTTTCCTAGGTAGTGGCTTGAATTTGGCCTTTCCTTACAATGTAAGTCCTCATTCTGCAGGTAAGGGGACCAATGTGGAGATTCTACCAGTTCCTGAGTATGTCTATTCTACTTATGCATTCCAGAACTGGAGAAATAACTCCAAGATAGTTTTGGATGCCCACTAGATCCACTGTGAAAAGTATCTGAGATTAAGCTCCATTGATCACTTTACCTCCATAAGCCCCTATTCTGACTGGTGGAAGAGTGACATTTTGGGTCTCTTGAAATGTCAATGTACCGTAATAATCGGAAAATCAAATTATTTTTCCCCGATGTATAGCCACCATGGTAAAAAGCTATAGGTCCTTTTGGGGAAGGCTTGGAGAAAGATTAACAGTATAAAAATTTGGCAAAGTAGCTGGGTACTTCCTTAAGGGCTCTGGCTTCCACTTAATTCAAGGGATTCTGAATCTGTAAACCGATTTAAGCCTGGAAATTGATTGAGGAGTTTTGACCCTCATTTTTGTGATTCACTTTAAACTTCTGTTAACTTGACCTAGAATTCTTCCATTTATGCAAATCAAGTAAGAATTTAGAAGTATGCTCATCTATTTCTCTTCTATGGACACCATAATCAACTAGCCAGTGCCATAGGTCTTTGTGCGTCATGATATTCTGATTACTGTTTTGGCTCTAGTGTCCTTTACACTAACTATACCTACCTTTTATTTAGCAACTAAGTGCTATCACATGGCCCTGCTATCTTGATATCTCATTTATCCTCATTGCATTTAAGGATTCCAGTTCAATCATAACTGTTCAAGCTGCAATTTCTGACCTGGAGAGAAGAGTCACCACAGAGCTTTTTAAGGATACTGGAATTCCCCCCACAAATTTATTTATCAGTCCTCCATCTGGACTTACCATGGGTGAGTGAGAAGGTCTTACATAATCAATCCACTCTAACATTCCAATCTTCCTAAGCCCTTTGATACATTTCTGTATAGTATTCCAAGGCGGTTCTGGCATCTCAAGTTTATTTAATATAGGCACATTTGGGACCATCATTTATCCTACCAACCAAACATGCTACTAGAGACTTTTTTTTTTACATCTTTATTGGAGTATAATTGCTCTACAATGGTGTGCCAGTTTCTGCTTTATAACAAAGTGAATCAGCCATACACACACACATGTTCCCATATATCTTCCTTCTTGCATCTCCCTCCCTCCCACCCTCCCTATCCCACCCCTGTAGGTGGTCACAAAGCACCAGCTGATCTCCCTGTGCTATGCGGCTGCTTCCCACTAGCTGTCTATTTTACGTCCAGTAGTGTATACATGTCCATGCCACTCTCTAGGTTTGTCACAGCTTACCCTTCCCCCTCCCCATATCCTCAAGGCCATTCTCTAGTAGGTCTGTGTCTTTATTCCTGTCTTACCCCAAGGTTCTTCATGACATTTTTTTTCTTAAATTCCACATATATGTGTTAGCATACGGTATTTGTCTTTCTCTTTCTGACTTACTTCACTCTGTATGACAGACTCTAGGTCAATCTACCTCATTACAAATAGCTCAATTTCGTTTCTTTTTATGGCTGAGTAATATTCCATTGTATATATGTGCCACATCTTCTTTATCCATTCATCTGATGATGGACACTTAGGTTGTTTCCATTTCCGGGCTACTGTAAATAGAGCTGCAATGAACATTTTGGTACATGACTCTTTTTGAATTATGGTTTTCTCAGGGTATATGCCCAGTAGTGGGATTGTTGGGTCATATTAGTCTCTTAAGTAAAACACCCAATTCAGTGCTTTACTTAAAGGGCCATATCAATAAACGCTTCCTTATATAACTTTATATTCCTTCCACTATAATCCCACAACATTAAAATCCATTTCAAATCTTATTCCTTGGATTTCTGTCTGTAAGAACTGGAAAAATCATGTAGTTCTTTTGGTATGTAGTGCAGGTCCTCATAAGTCACACTTCGTATCTCACTCTTTGGAGCCTGCTGGGACTTGAAACTAGTTATAGGTCTCAAAATAAAAAGGAGTGGCAGGTATAGGTACTGAGGAGAATAACCTGTGCTTTGCAAAGTAACTACCTCTGAAGAAACCATTACAAGTTTTTCAGGTAAAAGAAAGCCAACTTCCTTAAGCAGAGGTGAAATGGCGGTTTCTACTGGCGAAAAAGAGCCCGCAGAATTTAGGGATTTCATATCTCCAATATCACCAAGAAGTACCCATAAATTCCTGTTCCATTTCCTTCCTAATCAATGCATCATTTTAACAGAAGACACCATGAGAAGTTGTGATTTCAATTTATATTGTAATTCAGTCACTCCCAGAATGAGACTCTGGGTTTGGTTAAATCTTGACTGTGGATACAGGAGATAAGGGTTTCTGACAGGGTATATACAAAATATTTTAGGCCATTTATACAAAGTTTGAGCAGGGAATTTGAAGCCCTTGTTCATCCTTTTATTTCCCCACTTTCTCCAGTACAGTTAGGAGCAACAAGTCAGCCACATTATATTTCTTGGTTTGACAATGTTTTATAGTAATAAATACTCATGTGGTTACTCAGACCTCACCGTTTATAGGTATTTTATTCAGAGTATCTAGTGACAATATTTTGCATATCTTTATGGCCACATCATGCCATGGGTTACAAGTAGCCTCTTTACTGGAAGGAGAGTCATTAATAACTTTGAACCTAATCAGATTAGAGAATCAATTCCAGAAAATCCAGAACCAATTCAGAAAACATATCTTTAACATTCTGTTCCTCTAGAACTACTTCAGTAGTAAAATATATATCAGCCAGCAATAACCAGGAAAACAGAAGCAATAAGAGATATATTAATAAATATATTGTAAATAATTGGCCTACACGATTGTAGAGTTGGCTAGGCAAGTCCAAAATCCACAGAGCATGCCATTATAAAGGCAAACTGGACATCTCAGGAATAAGGTAAAGATGCTACTCACAGATGGAATTTCTTCTTCAGGGAACTTTCAGCTCTGCATTTAAGGCCTTTCAACTCATTGAATCATGTCAACTCAGACCATCTAGGATACTTTCCCTTACTTAAAATCAACTGATATTGACCTTAATCACAATGACAAAATATCTTCATGGCAACACCTAGATTACTATTGATTAAATAATTTGTTACTGTCACCTAGCAAACTTAACACATAATACTGACCATTCCAGATCTCCACTTAGGCACATCATATTTAAAATATTGAAAAGAGAAAAACAAAGAAAAAATACTGGAATCAGGAAAAGAAAAATTACTTGTTACCTACAAGGGAAATCCAACAAGATGAGACCTGACTTATTAGAAACAATGAAAGTCAGAAGACAGTGGGATGATATATTCAAAGTACTGAAAGAAAAAAAGAAAACTTATAAACCAATAATCAGATATCCAGAAAAAAATGTCTTTCAAAAACTCTAGTATGAACAGCTATACAACAAGGAACTAGACAACCTAGAAGAAAATGGAAAAATTCTTAAAAACACACAATGTACCAAGACTGAATCAGAAATAGGAAACCTGAACAGATGAATTACTAGTACAGAGATTGAATCAGTAATCAAAAATCTTCCAGTGAAGAACCAGAAGCTCAGGACCAGATGACTTCACTGGTGAATTTTGCAAAACATTTAAAGAAGAATTAACAATAATTCTTCTCAAACTCTTTCAAAAATTGAGAAAGAGGGAACACTCCCAAAATAATTTTATGAGGCCAGCATTATCTGCTACCAAAATCAGAAAAAGACACTACTAGAAAAAAACTACAGGCCAATATCCCTGATGAATATAGATGCAAAATTTCTCAATAAAATACTAGTAAACCAAATTTAGCAGTACATTAAGAGGATCACTCACCATGATCAAGTGGGATTTATCCCTGGGATGCAAGAATGGTTGATGTCACTCAATGTTAATACATTTTGTTGTAATGAAGATGAGAAATAAAGGAAATTGCTGACTAAAAAAAAATAATGGTTGAACATATATAAATCAATCAATGTGATACATTACATTAATAGAATGAAAGAAAAGAATCATATAATCATCTCAATAGACAAAAAGCATTTGACAAAATTCAACATCCATTCATGATAAAAACTCTTGAAAATTAATCATAGGAAGAATATATCTCAATATAGTAAAGGCTATTTATGAGAAGCCCACAGCTAACACTATATACTCAATGGTGAAATGTTGAAAGCTGTTCCTCTAAGATCAGGAGCAAGACAAGTGTGCCCACTCTCACCACTCCTATTCAACATAGTACTGGAAATCTTAGCTAGAGCAATCAAGCAAGAAAAACATAAATGTATCAGAATGTGAAAGAAACAAGTAAAATTGTCTGTATTTGCAGATAACATGCTTATATATGTAGAAAATCCTAAAGTTGCAAGATACAAAATTAACCTACAAAAATCAGTACAATTTATTTACTCTAAGAACAATTTTTTTAAAAATAAAGAACTTGATCCCATTTACAATAGCATCAAAAAATAAAATACTTAGGAATAAATTTAACTAAGGAGGTGAAAGATCTCTACTCTGAAAACTGCAAGACAGTGAAAGAAATTGAAGAAGACACAAATAAATGGAAAGGAATTCCATGTTCATGGATTGGAAGAATTAATATTGTTAAAATGTCAATACTACCAAAAGCCAGCCATAGATTCAATGCAATTCTTATCAAGATTCCAAAGGTATTTTTCACAAATGTAGGAAAAAGCACTACTGAAATTTGTATGGAACTGCAAAAGACCCTGAATAACCAAAGAAAATCTTGAGAAATAAGAACAAAGCAAGACGCATCACACTTCAAAACAGTATGTACTGGCATAAAAACAGACACATACACCAATGGAACAGATTTGAGGGTCCAGAAATAAACCCAAAAATATATGGTTAACTAACATTTGATAAAGGAACCAAGAATACTCAATGGAGAAAGACAGTCTTTTCAATCAATGGTGCTGGGATAATTGGATATTCACATGCAAAAAAATAAAACCAGACCCATAACTTACGTCATTTACAAAAATTAACTCAAAATTGTTTAAAGACTCAAACGTAAGAACTGAAAAACATGAAAATCCTGGAAGGAAACATAGGAATAAAGCTCCTTGACATGGGTCTTAGTAATGACTTTTTGGATATATACCCAAACCACAAGCAACACAATTAAAAAAAGCAAGTGGGACTACATCAAACTAGAAAGCTTCTGTACAACAAAAGAAACAATAAACAAAGTGCAAAGACATCTTACAAAATGGGGGAAAAAATGCAAACGATATATCTGATAAGAGGTCAATGTCCAAAAAACACAAAGAACTCATACAAACTCTATAGCAAAAAAAATGTCCAATTTAAAAATGGGCAGAAGACCTTAATAGACATTTTTCCAAACAAGACATGGAAATGGCCAACAAGTGGATGAAAATATGCTGAACATCACTAGTCATTAGGGAAATGCAAATCTAAACTACAATGAGATATCACCTCACATCTGTTAGAATGGCCATCATTACAAAGACAAGAGATAACAAATGCTGGCATAGATGTGGAGAAAACAGAACACTTTGCACTGTTGGTGTGATTGTAAATTGGTACAACCACTATGGCAAACAATATGGAGGATACTTAAAAAAATAAACATATAATACTGCAGTTCCACTTCTGGGAATATGTTCAAAGGAAGCAAAAACACTAACTCGAAAAGATATTCTCACTTTCATGTTCAGAGCAGCATTATTTACAATAGTGAAGACATGAAAGCAACCTAAGTGTCCATCGATGGATGAATGGATAAAGAAATTTTGGTGTATATATATATATATACAATGGAACATAATTCATCCATAAAAATGAGGAAATCTTACCATTTGTGATGGACCTTGAAGGCATTATGCTAAGAGAAAGACAAATACAGTATGATCTTACTTATATATGGAATCTAAAACAAAACAAAACAAAACAAACAAACAAAACCAAACTCAAAGGAAAAGAAATCAGACTGTGGTTACCAGAGGAGTGGGGAGTGATAGGGGAGATTAGAGGAATTTGGTCAAAAGATACAAACTTCCAGTTATACGATAAATAAATACTAGTTATGTAATATACAACATGATGACTATAGCTAACACTGACGTATGATACATAGGAAAGTTGTTAAAAGAGTAAGTCTTATCAGTTCTGATCACAAGGTGAAAAAAACTTTATTTTCTCTTTCTTCTTTCTTTTTTTTGTATTGTATCTATATGAGAAGATGGATGTTAGCTGAACCAATTTTAGTAATCACTTCACAATATATGTAAATCAAATTTCTTATGCTATATGGCTTAAACTTATACAGTGATTCATGTCAATTATTTCTCAATAAAATTGGGAAAATGTAGGTGAAACAAAGACCTTCCAAAGTAAACAAAAACAGAATTTATTACTAGTATACAATCCATGCAAGGAATAATGAAGTTTTTCAAGCTGAAAGGAAGTGACACCAGACAGCAATTCAAATACATATGAAAAAACGAGAGCACAACTAAAGGTAGTTATTTAATTATAAAATGTAGTATAAATGCATAGTTTATCTCCTTTTTTCTTTTAATTGATTTAAAAAGGAAATTTTTATAGTACAATGTAGATATAATTGTATTGCAGGTTCTATAACATAGAAATGTAATATAGTTGACAGTAGCAGCACAAAAAAGGCAGTATAGCTGTATAGCTGAAAGTATAGCTGTATTGGAAGTGACACCAGATGGTAACTTAAATCCACAGACAGAAAGAGAACCCAAAATGATAAAAAAGAAAGTCAATATAATAAACTCAATAAATTTATACTTGTTCTCTTTTCTTCTCTCACATTCTTCAAAAGACATAGAACTATATAAACTAATAATTATAATGATGTAATATTGGGTTTTTAACATAAATGGATGTAATATGTATAGGAATAATAGCAACAAAGGAGGAAAAGGGAATAAAGCTACATGGGAGTAACATTTCTATATCTCATAGGAATTGTTAGCATAAATTTGAAGACGTTTCTGATAAGATATATATGGTAAGCCCCAGAGCAAACAATAAGAAAATTACTAAAAAATAAAGCAAAAAAATCATTAAGTGAATTAAAATGTTACACTAGAAAATACTCACATAATAAAAAAGACAGCAGTAAAGGATAGATAAAGGAACAAAAAAAGAAATAAAATACATTGAAAAAAAGTAAAATGGCAGATGTGAATCCAACTCTATCAATACTAATATTAAACATGAATGGATTGAACAATCCAATCAAAAGGCAGAGACTGTCAGACTGGATGAAAAAGTTAGATACATTCTCTACTGGACTAACACTTTAGGTTCAAGGATCCAAATAGGTTTAAAGAAAGCATAAGAGGGGTGAAGTGGCTACACTAATATTGTACAAAATAGACTTTAAATTTAAAAAGTTGCTATAGATAAAGAGGGATGCTGAGATAGTGATGATGTTTGTTAAATGATAAAAGTTTCAATCCCTCAGGAAAAAAATAAAAATTATAAATATATATGTAACTAATGACAGAGCCCTAAAGTAAATGAAGCAAAAAGTAACAGAAATAGAGAAATACACAATTTAACAATAACAGTGGGAGTCTTCAATGAATCATTTTCAATAACAGATAGAACTACCCAGCAGAGATTAATATTAAAATAGAAAACTTGAACATTATAAACCAACTAGATCTAATAGACTCCTGGAGAACACTCCACCAAACAATAGCAACATAAGTTTCCATCAACAGGTGAACGGACAAAGAAAGATGTGATATACACAATGGAATACTACTCAGCCATAAAAGGAATATATTTTTGCTCTTTGTAACAACATGAATAGACTTGGAGGGTATTATGCTAAGTGAAATAAGTCAGACAGAGAAAAACAAATACTGTATGCTATCAATTATATGTTGAATGTAAAACTAAAACAAATGTGAATATAACAAAAAAAGAAACAGACTCACAGATATAGATCAACTAGTGGTTACCGGGTGGAGAGAGAAGGGGGAGAGGCAAGATATGGGGAGAGGATTAAGAGGTACAAACTACTATGTACAAAATAAATAAGCTAAAATGATATATTATACAACACAGAGAATATAGCCAATATTTTAAAATAACTATAAATGGAATATAACTTTAAAAAATTGTGAACTACTAAGTTGTACACCTTAAACTTATATAATATGGTACATTAACTATATCTCAATAAAAGAAAACAAATGATATGAAAACCTAAAAAAAGTAATGAATTATTGGTGCATGCTACAGCATAGATGGATCTTGAAAATATGCAAAGTTTAAAAAGCCAGTAACAAAAGACCACATATTGTATGAGCCCCTTCATATAGATGTTCATCACTGGAAGGCCTATAGAGATCAAAAATATATTAGTAGTTGTATAGGGCTGAGTGGGTGGGGGAGAAATGAAGAGTGACTGCTAATGGGTATACGGTTCATTTATGGGGTGATGAAATATTCTAAAATTGATTGAGGAGATGATTGCACAACTCTGTGAATATACTAAAAAACAGTTAATTGTATACTTTAAATAGATGAACTTATGGCATTCAAATTATATTTTTAAAAGCTGTTATAAAAAGCTAATGCAAGCAGAGATTGCCTTCATCTGGAAAATTGTCTTTGTGTGTACTTTTAATACATCTTTGGGTCCTCGGTGCCCTCCTCATTCCTAATAATTCAGTTATGTTCGTGACTTCAGTGACTCATAGTACAAGACCATTGTAATACTGACGTGTTTTAAGTAATTGAACAGGATAGAATTATGACTCTAGTAAATAACAAATCCTAACTGGGAATCATCATGAAGACTTCCTAGAGGAGGAGAAATCTAAGTTTTGTTCAGAATGATAAGTAGGACTTATCTAGGCAAACTGTAGCTGCAAATAGGCAAAGGTTCAGAGGAGAAAGAGCTTAAGGCTTTGCAAGAACTGTACGTGACTTGGCAACAATGGCATGTGGAACTGTGGGTCTGGAATGGACTATAGATTGGAAATAAGGCTGGAAAGGTAATCAAGTGCTAAATAAGGAAATGTCCTGGATTCCATGCCATAAACTGTCTTCTCCATACTTAAGGTAAAAGAATTTCACTGAAAATTTTTAAGCATTGTTATTTCATGAAAAGATACAAAGTTTTAGATGCTTTTTCTAGTTTCAGTGTACAGAATGAATTAGGAGTGATCCAGACCATGGACAGAATTCAGTTAGAACATACTGTAATATTCTGAGTGAGAGATGATGGAGGTCTGAACTAGAAACATAGAAGTGGGAATGGAGAGAAGGGGGGACATTCTCATGATATTATGGCGGTAAAACCAACAGGATTTCATGCTTAACTTATGTGAGGATTGATAGAAAATAATACCTACTTCTGCAAGAATTTAAGAACATAATATATGTAATTGTTCTACATGTGGGAGCTCAAAAAAATCTTAGTTTATATTTTAATTCTGTTTATACCATGGTATTTTATATACTCTGTTCTTAATTACAGGGATAATATTTCTTGTAATAATATAACATTTTTTCCATTTAACCTGAAATTGTTCTTATTACATATCTTAAGGGAATCTTCACTATATTTATAGTTAGTTGGATTCCTACAGTGATAGTTGTTAAGTGGCTTTTTCCATACATTACTACATTACTACTCTGGCAATGGTTTTCCCTGGTAGTTATTTAGCTCTCTCTCCCTCTCTCTTTTTCCCCTCTCCTCTCTTCTCTCCTCTGCCCCTTGCCCACCTCATTGTTTTCAGCTTATTTTCTCAGCAACAATGAGAGATTTTATATTAATTAGATCAAAGCAGAAGCCAGATCCTTCCTTGTACTGAACATGGACTACCAATAGATATCCATTCCAGTGCACTGGGTTGGGGAGGGTATTTCTGAACCCCTTATATAATGGGATATACAAATATAAAAAATTTTTAAATATCATTTCTATGAACAAATAACAGCAATCCATATCCTAATAGCATAAATCCTAAAAGCAAGGGTTTCTTTGTCCCTCAGTCCTTGCCAAATCTTCAAAGCTACCTTGACCTAGAAGGAGAGTCTATATGTTAGAATTAAATAGCATAAATAAGCTTATTTCTTCTACCAAGGCAGGGACTTTCTTTCCTTGCCTTTATGAAGTGTGCAAAAATATCTTGATTCTAAATTATTCCTTAAATATGATTCTGTTTCTTCCTTTAAAATCAACATTTCTGACCCTTGTCTTCATTTTTAAGTGTTAACTCACAGCCTGTGCTAGGCAAAGGAATACCAAATGCCTTTTCCTGAGGAGGAAAAACAATTCAAGTGCAAAATTAGTCACCATAGAGTTGGACTTAATGGGGAAAACATAGGAACTACTTCAATATCCAAAATGAGGATACTCTTAAAAATATTCCAGTTCTGTACATGGAACTTTCTCCAGGATAGATCACAAGCTAGGCCACAAAACAAATCTAAAAAATAATCAGGGAAATGCAAAACCATAATGAGATATCACCTCACACCTGTCAGAATGTCTACAGTCAAATAGACAAGAAATCACAAGTGTTGGCAAGGATATGGATAAAAGAGAACCTTCATGCACTGCTGTTGGGAATATAAATTGGTTTAGCTACAATGGAAAACAGTATGGAGGTTCCTGAAAAATTTAGAGACAGAACTACCATATGATCCAGCAATTCTACCCCTGGGCATTTATCCAAAGAAAACAATTCAAAAAGATATGTGTACCCCAATGTTCATAGCAGCATTATTTACAGTATATCTACAGTAGCCAAGATATGGTAGCAACCTATATGTCCATCAACAGATGACTGGCTAAAGATGTGGTATATATATATATATATATATATATATATATACACACACACATATATAAAATATATATATGATGGAATATTACTAGGCCATGAAAAAGAATGAAAATTTGCCATTTTCAACAACATAGATGGACCTAGAGGGTATTATCCTCAGTGGTATGTCAGACAAAGATAAATAGTATATGTTTTTGTTTATATGTGAATCTAACAAATAACACAAATGAATAAATATCACAACATAGAAACAACCTCACAGATACAGATGACGAACTAGTGGTTACCAGAGGGAACAGGGTGGGGGAGGAGCAAAATAGGTGAAGGAGATTGAGAGGTGCAAACTATTAAGTATAAAATAAATAAGTTACAAGGTTGTCATGTACAGCACAGCAAATATAGTCAATATTTTATAACTTTTTATTGTGCATAATCTATAAAAATATCAAGTTACTATGTACTATGCTATACACCTGAAACTAATATAATGCTGCAAGTCAACTATACTTCAGAAAAATTTCCAGTCCTATAAAATGATGGTGAATTGTAGAATAAAACTGAAGAGCCATAGATGTCTTAGGTATCTTCACAATATACTGAAAAGCAAATTATGGGAAAAAATATGTCCATAATTGTTAAAAAAAATGCTTATGGGTGGATCGTGAAAGCTTGTAAATATATAGAAAATAATATATCTGAAGTGGTTCTTATGTATATTTTAATGTATTTGATCTCATTTTTAAATGAAGTAATAAAAATATATAAACCATTTCAATTTCCCAAAACTTAAAAAAAATACTTTGGCCAAATTAAGGGATATGTTAACTACCTGTTGATATAGGCTTTAAGGGAGAAACATGTGGCAAAAGACCAAGAAAAATATTTGACATGTCCATATATATCAAACCACAATTCCAATAGTAAGGAATAGAAAACAATAAAATATTCCAAGATATTCAGGTACACAGGTGTTCATCACAGAATTGATCTTACAAGTAAAAGTTCAGAACTATTTTAAACATAGCCCAAGGAAGCCTGGTTGTAGAAATTATAGCTCATCCCTGTGATGGCTTATTATGTAACAGAGCTAAAGGAGAATATTTAATTATTTAGAAATATGGTCCCAGAGAACGATTATAGTGAAAATACACTTCAGTGAAACAATGCATACTTTATTATAAATATAAAGGTATGTAGATATTTATTTACTAAAAGTGTATTTTGTCAAGTACTGGTATTAGGAGTGATAATTCTTTTGCTATATTAACAGTTACAAATATTTTCTATTATAATCATGTACAGACTGTATAAAATGTTTAAAATAAATAAAAACAAGAAAGCTCCTGATAAAATATTGAGAAAATGCAGAGATGATTGCAATACCAAGTACAGAAAATTATACACGTAATCCAGCTCTCCTTACAATATTGGTGCATCTTACAAATGGAAACGGATACTATCTTTATAGATGGCCATTTATTAATGCACTTCGCCACCAAACTGCCCATATCCTTTGATACTTAAATTTTCCTATCTGCAATATTTGTTTAGAAAATAATCTGGAAAGTCAGCTAGATTTCTGCACTATGATGCACTTGACAGCTCTGTTTGTATAAAGAAAAATGAGCAACACCCTACATGTTCAACAATGAGCAAGTAGTTAAAATACATATACACACAAACACAGAGATATAGACATGGATAAGTTGTCTGCTTTGTAATTTTTTCCTTCATTGAAGCTGAAATATTATTCTGACAATGGGAAAAAGGGCAGGAAGTGTACACATATATATCCACCTATTAAGTCATCAATTCAATGAAATATTAACAGCCAGAGAAAATAGTTTTAAATAATCTTTAATGACATGAAATGAAGTTCAAGAGTATGTGTGTGTATAAATATACACACACACATTTAAGTGTGAAAAAGCAGGTATAAAAACAATATGTACAGTATTATATACATACATGACATATGAATCAGAAAAATACTAGAGAGGTACAGCCAAAAATGTTGCAGGTAGTTCTTAGAAAATACTAGACAGGTACAGATGAAAATGATTCAGGGAGGTATGGGTGCTCATTAGGATTGATTACAGGTGACATTAATTTTCTTCTGTTAACTTGTCCGCTTTGTGATTTGTTTCCTGCAATGAAGCTGAATTATTTTTCTGAGAATGGGGAAAAGGGCAGGAAGTAGGCACAGGGGAAGGAGGTGAAAAACAGTATTTAAATTCAGCAAAACAACGAAGGACAGTGAAATACCATTTGCAGCCCATCAAGCTGGCCAAGACACACACACACACACACACACACACACACACACACACACACACATCAATTACAGTGAC